>NC_140968.1:12961773-13094273 GCF_056783735.1 Eptatretus burgeri
GTCACTATCAGGAATCAACAATCCAGACACCAATTCAAGGAATCCCCTCATGACCAGAAATCAACAAGCTGGATACCAAAACAAGGAAACCCCTCACAATCAGAAATCAACAAGCTTTTACCAAAACAAGGAAGCCCCTCACAATCAGAAACCAACAAGCTCAATAACAGAACAAGGACACCCCTCACTCACCTGCGTTTGGCCCCGCTTTGTCGTGCAGTGCTTCAGGCGGTGGCTTGCCCGCTGAAAATATGCAATTTTCTTTTACATGACGTTTTCCCATTTTGTGGAGATTTGCTTTCATTATGTGATGCAGCACTTCGACAAAGATTAAAGAAACATATAAAATAATATTTTTCATGTTTTTTAATTTTTTCATCGGTTTCATTGGAGTGCTTGCTTGAGTGCTTAAGCCACTTGGCGAGTGCTCTTTCAGTAAGATCTCTACAAGCCTCCATGGCGATACAGTGCCTCGGTTCTTGGTGGAGACATTTCTGGAGTTAGGGAGGAAAAATAAATTAGATGATTAAAATGAGTAAAAAAAGTTTTCAGTCGTTACAAAGTAATGAATCGCCACATCATGGCAGGATAGCAGAGAGGTATGCACTCTCGCCGTGAGCTGTCCAGCGTCGCTTTGAATCTTGACCCAGCTATAAACTGTCATCCTGCTGTTTCACAGGCAGGGTGATTCATCAATGTGTTAAAAGGATAGACCTTAAACTGGGTGTCAAATTTGTCAGAATTCCCCCTCCTCACTCTCCATCCTCACTCTCCATCCTCCCCTCTCTCACCACTCTCCCTCTCTCACCCTTCTCCCTGTCCCACTCCTCTATCTCTTTCTCACTCCCCTTAATATCCCCGTCAGCAAAGCCATGGATGGTATTTGCTAGTTTATCTAATATATAAAGCTCTTTACAACCACTGACTGACTCACTGACTGATATTAAAGACCGGTAGCATTCAGGCGACTTAGAAAGCTGAAATTTTGCGTGCGGATGGACATCGAAGCCAGAACACCAGGAAAAATCACAGAAGCGTCGTGCAACACCCGTAAGTGAAAATATAAAAAAAACTAGTAGGGCACTCGGTGGAGCGCATACCTCCGCCACTCAATGCCTGATCCACGAGAACATATCGGGCCCAATACATTTTTGAAATATCATGCTATACAGCACTATATCGTTTTTGTCTCTATATCTCAGTGGTGAAGAATCACTTAAAAAATTAAATAATTCTCGTATCCAGATCTGGATCCGGATCTTCACCAAAATCGAATCAATTCGTCCTTGTCACACGCCCAACATGTCCACCAAGTTTCGTCCGAATCCGTCCACAACCTTTTCAGATATCGTGCTATATATCGTTTTTAGACCTATCTCTCAATGGTATCCTGTACCCACACTGTACACAGACAGACAGACACAAAGGGGGTGAAAACATAACCTCCTTCACCTTCGATGGTGGAGGTAATGAAAAAAAAAATCAAATCGACCCAAGACCATGGGGAAGCACGCACGGTTCGTATGTTTACAATGTGTAAGCATACCCCGTTAGTACTTATATGTAGATAATTATTTTTTAACCGGTCCCCGTCCCCCATCTCCTTCTCCCTCTCCCTCTCCCCTCTCCCCTCTTCCTCTCGACTCTCGTCCCTCTCCCTCTCCCCTCTCCTCTCGACTCTCGTCCCTCTCCCTCTCCCCTCTCCTCTCGTCCCTCTCCCTCTCCCTCTCTCGCACAGCCACATGTTTTAAGTTAGAAACTCCAAACTCTGGACATAAATACAACTTCGTGTGGGGGTAACATCGGCCATGCGGCCTCAGCCTCACGTAGGGGGGGGAGGGCATACATTCTCTATGTAAATGTGTACGTGCCTGGTGTTGGCTTTATGGCTCGGGTGGCAGGCTTGGGATCCGAGGGTCCTGAGTTCAACTCCTGCTCGGCCGTTGAATTAATACCAGGTGGGGGTTGACAGCCTGTCATCCTTCCAAGGTTGGCAAAATGAGTACCAGCTAACTGGGACGAGTGAGCCATTCGAGTATCCTGCGTCTGGGAGTGGTGACCCATGCAGGATTGTACCCAATAACCCAGGAGACTGCGTCAGCAGCACCGATGCTCTGTTCAGAGCCTGGTACCCAATGGGTGTAAATGTGTACCGTGTAGCTCCACCTGCTGGTGGCGGCACGTGCTATTGCAATTTCCGTTGCCCTGGGAACGCTGAGGTTAAAGCATTCTGTTCGCGGGTAAATTTGGCCTCATTGTCTTCTTCCCCAAAACGGAGGGGACTGGTAAAGGCCGTCACGTGTGAGACATTTCTCAAGGGAAGGGACATCAGGACGAACGGAGGGCATCGTAAAGGGGGGGGGGGTTCAGAGCAGGACGTGGAGGACGGGGAGGGGTTTTAATGTGTCCATGCATGGGTAAATTTGTCTTCCTTTCCTTCTCCTCGCCCAAAATGGAGGGGCCTGTCAAAGTGGGGAAAATAATAACCAGAGGGAGCCGGGGACATCGTGTGAGGGAAACATTTCTCGTAGCAAGGGACGGTGGAGGGGGTGTGTGAGAGTCGGTGGAAGCCCCAAACTCCCAACTCATGGTGTCGATATAACTTTGTGAGGGAAGTAACACGGGCTGTGTTCGTGTCCGTGGCCTCAGAGGCTGTTTTGGGTCCACAAAGCAATTTTTCCTCCAAACAGGACGACGAATTGGAATCCATGAATGGCGCAATCAGAAATGGTTGGATGATAAGTTTTTTTATTTTTTTTTTTTTCCACAGGTTTGTTTTTTTCTCACTGAACTGAAGTTTGAGAGTGCCGGATGTGCGGTCGCTCCTGAGCTGTCGAAGTTCCTCTGTCGCCTTCAGAGAAAAAAAAAACTCCTTGACTGACACCCTTGGTGTCCTTCGCGAAGACTCGGCGAGCTATCACCGGCACCCTGAATAAATTACAAAATTCCTGCCCTGACTTCCTGAGGTGGAGTGGCGACGTGTCCAGGTTTCCCAGGACAGGCCACCCAGTAACTGCTTCGGCAGCGCCGACGCTCAGGACGTAGACCGTGTTTCCATGACTATGATTAATAATAAATTATTAACGTGCTGACGTCAAGTCACGGAATGTTCTATTTGGCATTTGGGCGTGGCGAGAGGTAAAACTTCTCCCCCCCCCCCCATTTTGAAGGGTGGCTCCTTCCACTTATTAGCACAGTTTGGGAGGCTGTGCGTGTATTTTTGTTCTGTGCTCTTCGGCCTTCGTCATAAACCCCCGTGTTCGGAGTTTCTCGAAATTCAACCGTATTACGGTACGGCACGGCACGGCACGGCACGGCACGGCACGGCACGTCACGGCACGTCACGTCACGTCACGTCACGTCACGGCACGTCACGTCACGGCACGGCACGGCACGTCACGGCACGTCACGGCACGTCATGTCACGTCATGTCACGAGGTAAGACGGCGAGACGTCTGTCCGTGTCGTTTGTGGCTGAAAGCGCGCGAGCTGGGCGTCGTTACGGTCCACGTGCGTTCCGCGCTGTGATTTGATGATGCGTGATGAAATAAAAACCGTTGTTGTTGTTGTTGTCGTTGTAATGTGAAGGTGCCCAACGGCGATACGGCACGCTCAATGAATGGACAACGGCACCGTTCGCATTCCGAAACCAAGTATGGCGTGTTCAGAGTTCAGCGGGTCCGTGTTCTTGTGCTGCCACTAGATCTTGTAGATCTGACATTACTGGAACGTTATGTCTTTTTTTTTTCCCCCCTTCTGGGATTATTTAATTATTAAAGCCGTTGCTCTGATCTGTGTGCTGGTCGGATCATTATATTACATGTCTGCGATTAAAATAGTTTGTCCGAACTGATTTTGCTGAAGCTCCTCTATTTGCTTCGTCTTGTTTTATTGACGCTTTTCAGATCTACTACGATCTACATCTTCCTCCTTCCCCTTTTTTATTTTATTTTATTTCTTTCTGTAACATGAATGCTGACAATGTTGGATTCCTTACAAAAAGTACTGACATTTGCTGTCCGCTCTGCCTCCGTTTTCTGTGCTGGAACCAAACACGTGTAACTTGCAAACAGTTGTCTTGTAAAGGTCATTTGCACAATAAGGTCACACATCTTGGTGATTTGTTTGAGAAATTGTGATTGACTTTTTTTTTTTTTTTTTTTTTTTTTGCAAAAGTCTGATAAAGGAAGTATCGTAAGTACAACTGGATGTTCAAGTTCTGTTCTTGCACATGGCAGCTTGGCTGCCGGGTAGCTATCATTTCTTGGAAGCGCAGCTGTGCCACTGATGCTGTGCCCCACTACCGGTAGACTGGTACTCGTTTCACTAACCTTGGAAGGATGACGGACTGAGTCAACCCCACCTGGTGTTAATTCAGCAGCCAACGGAGCTCAAACTCAGGACTCTAGGATCCTAAGCCAGCCACCCGAGTCGCCAAGCCAACATCAGGCTTTTGATGTTCAAGTGTGATGAATAAAATGTTAATAGTATTGGTTGATGACCAGTTTCTGATGTTCTGATGCTTGAAGATATTGATCTTGGCTGCCGTCGATCCTCGTCCCAGAGTAACTGGCATATGCTGATGGAACGGCGTGGCCTCCTTTTTGACATTTTGCCCAATATTTATGGCATTGTCATCGTGTGTAAGCAGTTTCCCCACATTGATGAAGATGCTTTCATTAAACGCATTGCTGTGAGGGATCAGACACATCGGCTTGGTGAACTTTGGCAGATGGATGAATTGTTGCTGGATCAAGAATCTGTACAACGTGGGTCCATTGCTCATCCACTCTGTCAGCCAGTATGTCCTCCTATGGAAATATCTAATATCCAATGAACTCTTGTAGCTTATCCATGTCTGCAGCTGGTGCAACATCGGGAAACTGTTCACAAACTGAAAGGGTCATGATGTTGGAGCACTTTTCTGCCGAGAAATCTGTTGTAGCCTTAATAACGCTGTCCATTAAAAGCATGTTAATGGATAACTGCATGCAGCCTGTGCATGAACTTCTTGTGGAATGCCTTGTAGGTTGTCTTTCATAATGTACTGTTTTGCTGCAAATCCAATGTAGATATCATTCGGGGATAGAAGAGCAATGTTGTCATCAACACTCGGTTTACAATGCCGCCTTGGTGTCGGGTCTATACTCAGAAGAGGCCCATAACAAACAAAATTGTTTTTTGAGTGAACACATCACGATATGCGTGCATGTGTGTCGTTGATCGTTATCTCCAGATGTGGGGTTCAGAAGTTGAAACGGAGCTCTCTGAGATCTCAAATTGTGGTTTTTACATTTCATTTAGGAGTCTGTGGCATCACTGCACTGTCAATCAATCACATCACTGCACTGTATGTGCTAGTGCACACACCTTCTTTTACATGGAGACCCAAAAATCTGTTTGTCGCCAGGCTGATCAAGGGTTCATCCAGCCATTGTTGTCATTGATATCAAAATCAAGAATGCCAGCTCCTCACTCCTATGGAAATGCCGAAGTAGTTTATCTTTGCAGCGTCTCGCCTGGGGGATGGCCAGCCTGAGGCCCCTGGAGTACCGGCGGAAAGTGGACGCAGCGACCCGCTGCTCCGACGCATGCTCCCACACTTGACCTGACCCGACCTGACCTTAACCATGGTGACCTTTACACTATAAACATCGTTTTTTAGAATTATTATTATAAAGAGCCTGTCAATGACTGGATTGGAGGGAGAGGAAGCTGGACTTGGAATGCTGCTGAACCAAACCAAATCTGTCATCCCCAATCAACTACACAGTTGTGTATCAGAGTTTGGCAGCAGGTTGAAGTAGAAGCTGGGATGTGAGATTAAAAACTTACTAGGAATGGCCTTTCTCTTTCAAGGGTTTGGAGGAGACTTTAAGTTGACTTTCCCTTTTGCTCGATGCAGTTTTGTCAAATGCTTGGGCACTCTTAATAGCCAGGCCTTTTGTGAGGAATATTTTGGTGTTTATGTTCAGTGTGATGCACTTAAAAAAAAATTTTTTTTTTTTTTAGTAATCCTCTTATCTGTCCAGTTTTCTTTCTTTTGTGCTTCCGCTGCTAAAAGTTAAGACCTTCAAATTTTTTCTGACTGTTCCTTCTTTTTGAGCTTTTGTCATCTCGTTTTTCTCTGTGCAGGAGTCTGTGCTCTTTTGAAATATTTGCTTTTTATATCAGAAGGGCAAAAAAGGATGTTGTCACCATAGCTTGCATTTAAAAAAAAATCTTTTTCTGAGTCCATGACATCCAAGATGTCTTGTTGCGGGCCGGGGGTCGATGGCGAGGACGACCGCTTGACGGAGCAGTTCGGCCGTCTCACCGAACACCGGAATGGAAGGTCGTCACCCCGGATAACTCTGGAGTTGACGGGTTGCTTAAAGGACCGTGGATGCCAATATTTCAACCCCGTGGCGTAGGGTTAATTGTCTCGATCTCCAATATACCTAAGTAACCACGTAGTCTAGCTACCGGGGAAACCACACCTTCGGCCGGCTTTGTCCGAACTAAGTCGCTGTTACTGACTCAGATCCGGCGTAACCGAGTGGGTCCAAAGCCGCGCCGGTCCAAATAACCACTTGCGGTACAAACGGCCTCACTATTTATCAAGCCCGCACCGTGCTGGGTCAATGGCAGAAACAACAGGCAACGAGCTGGTACATTTAACAGGGGTTTATTTATAAAAGGGAGGGAGACAGAGCAGACTTGGTCATGAATATGCAATGTACAATGAGCAATCAACACTTGTACAGTTCTACTTTCAGACTGGGCCCACAGACACACATACACACCCAAAAGAAATGTAACCCTTCGGGTGTTTATTGGACCCTCCAGCCAAGGAGGACAGGTCAGCTGTGGGGGGGGGGGGGGGTTGGTCAGAGTCCGGCTGTGCCCCTGTCCGCCTCGTGCGGTTTGGTCGGTCTTGTTCGGTGGGACTTGAACCCACAGCTTTGACGCAGCACCAAGCACCAGAGGCGCGGGATATGCAACGGACGCCAGCCAGCACGAAGGCAGACGAGACGAGAGGAACCCTTGCGCTGTGAGGACCAGAAAACCAGACCAGACGAATGGATCACCAACCGGCCAGGCGAGAGCAGATTAGTGCCAGCGCAGACAGAACGTGCCGAGCACCCTCCCTCCCCTTCGCGCATGGAGGCCAGAGGGACCACTTCTGACGTCACCTCATCCCTCATTGGACGGGGAGGGGGGGGCATGTTGGTTGCCTCGGTGGCCTGCCTTCATTGGGCAGAGGGCATGTTGATGTCTCCACCCCCCCCCCCCGAAGAGGCTCGCTCCTCGAAGAGGCTGCGTAAGAGTATATGGCGTTCTGGCTTCCCATTGGCTGGCGAGCGTCGGCCGACGCTCGCTCGTCACTGAATGGATAAGAGGGACTCCAGGCCCTTTTTTGGAGCGAAAACCAGAGCACCAGTGACCGATGAAACCCCGCCTACGCACGTGTTCGGCACGCCAGCGTGCGAAGAATGCGAATAGTGCCGAAAGCAGAGGGGGGGGGGCTGTTGCCCTTGACTCCTTTGGGGGATTTAAGATGTAAAAAGACCTGACTATAAAATAACCCACAGCACACACATGAAATTCCCATTAAACGCAGGGAGGAATCTAACTATACACATACTTATCGAAATAACTAAGCTTAGGGACTGCTGTCTGTTTGTGTGCAAAAGGCTTCCAAATCCGTAACAGTATTTCTTTGTTGCAAGTAAGGCCTAAGTCACATTTGCTCTACGGCGAGGATACGGCGGCCGTACCCCCCTGAATTGACAGAAACGTGCGGCAGCCTCAGGGTGGTCCTACGCCGTATGGCTATCTTTTACAGGCCGTAGGGGTCACCGTGGAATTGTAGCGCGGAGTTATAACTTTTTTCATTTCTACGTTGGCCGTAGCAATTCGACAAGCCAAGCTGTGACATTGATGTGTTCCACGTCGACCGTACGTAGGGCGTACGGTGGGCTTGCGTTATCCGTGCGGCTGCCGTAGGCTCTTGTCAATGAAAAATGAATTTGCCAACCCCCAAAATATTACGTTCGCCTTCGGGCCCCCCTGCGGTCGCCTTGCGGTCTGTGTGTCTACCTGCGGGCAATGCAGCGTCGACGCACGGTTCCCCTACGCCCGCCGTGCATCCTACGTATGGCCTCCGTGGCAGTCTGCGTCAACCGTGCGTCCACCGTGCGCTACCGCTAGAGATCGGAGTGTAGGTGTTTCCGAAACTCCGAACTGGTATATTCAGTAATATCTATATATATATATATATATATATATATATATATATATATATATATATATATATATATATATATATATATATATATATATATATATATATATATATTGTAGTTATGGTATATTCAGTTATATACACTGGTATATTCCGAACTGTTATATTTTTATTTCAGTAAAAAAAGAACTGGTATATATACCCACTCGTTACCGTCCGTCTGGCTGCACGTTCGCCTTAGGGTCCCCTTGCGGGCACCTTGAGGCTACCTTGCATCTGCCTTAAATTCTATGGCCGCCGCAGGGACGCCCTAAGGTCACCGTGCGACATCAAATCAAAGACCATACGGCACCCCACGCTTTCAGTCTCCACAATTTCTAAATATGCCGTGCGGCTCCCCGAAATATAAAAACATATGTGACTGCTACATTGTGTGACAGTGGAAATACTACGGCCGCCCTATAATTGCTAGTGGCCGTAGATTTTGTAGACCCTACGGCCGCCGTGCCAAATGTGACTTAGGCCTAAGTGACATCCAAGATGTAAGTAAATCATCAAATATTGTTGCGGGGCCGGGTATCGGCAATAAACGACCACGAGGTGGAGCAGTGGAGTCGTCTCCAACTGAACACCTGGAATTTAGGTCGTGACTCTCGCATAAGTCCGAGAGTTCACGGGTCCATTGGCGGACCGTGGTCACCAATATTTTGACGGTGTGGGGTAGGGTTACTTGCCTAATTTCAATATACCTAAATACCCACGTCGTCCAACTACCGGTGAAAACCACACCCTCGAGGACCTCGGGCAGAACGGACCATTTACTGAGCCCGATCCGGGTGTAAACCGAGCGGGGGATTCCAAGATCCGTCCGTCCAAATGGCAACTTACCGGCCTGAACGGCCTCACTAATTCTCAAACCCGCACCATGCTAGGCCAATGAAGGAAAGCACGAACAACGAACTGGAATATTTAATGGGTTTATTTCTAACAATAATTGGGGAGGGGAAGCACAAAAACAGCAGAGTTATCACGAATAAAAGGCAGGCAATGTACAAGCAAAGGAAAGCACTTTTTTCAATTCTACTTACGGACGGGGCCCATGGACACACACACACACACACACTCGCACACACACACGAAAATGGACCTCAATGGGTCTTCAGTCAGTAGAGTCGGGCCGGGGTACCTGTCCCGCCTCGTGCGGTCACACCGACCCGAACCACCACGGTGGAACTCGAACCCACGACCTTGGCGTTGCCAGCACCAAGACTGCAGACCGCTCAACAACTACCACAGACCATGCCGCAATCGCCACCAGGACTGCATACCGCTATCACCACGATCCACGATCCTCCAGTACGCACTCTTGTCTCTCCAACACTCCTCCAGACCACCACTCTCCTCCTCTTGAGGAGGGAGGAGCTTCTTCTCCCCACCACTCGCCTCCTGATTGGACAGTGGGTTGTCAGGCGACTCGTGGCGGCCTCCCGATTGGCCGGGCTGAACACTCCATCTGGCTAAGGCGGAGCCAGCCTGAAGTGATAGCTTCCCTGATTGCGCAAGGGGTGGTCTGGTGGGAGGGCGATGACCACCCTCCCACCATGCGTGTCTGAAAACCCAAACGGAACAGCTCGGGGAGCACCCTATTCTCCACCTCACCCCTGTAGGTGACACGATGCACATGGGCGATGGTGGCGATGGTGGTGTTGTTGTTGTTGTAGCTGTTGATGTAAAAACCTAGCTAAAAAAATAACCCGTAGCACAGATGTATTTCCCATTAGACAGAAGGGGATTGATTCTAACCGTACACATACTTATCGACATAACTAACTTTGGGACCTGAATGTTGAGTGCGCATGGTTTCCAGATTCGTAACAATATTTCCTTGAGAATGCTTTATGCAACCTGGCCTTTTTGTTTCTGGTGTCCTATTTTTGTTTGCCATTGGAAGACTGTTATTGAGGTTAAGTTCAAGTCAGGTATAGGAGCATGCGCCGGAGCAACACATAGCTGCATCCACTTTCCGCTGTTCCTCCAGGGGCCTCCGTTTATCAACCTCTGGCCCATGACATGCTGAGACATGAATATCACTGCCAAGACAAGTGAATTTCTTTGTGACCTGGACATCCTTGCCACAAACGGGAACAGACAAGATATCAGCATCCAAGATGCAATTGAAATCCTGGATCTAAGTTTTGACCCAAGAAACTCATAATCCCAACAGCTCCGACTCTTCATTCAGTGCCTGGAGGGCCCCCATAAGGATATCCAGCGTCACCACAAAAATAGCTGCAAAATGAAGGTCAGAGATCTTGACATTCCCAAACGATGCACTACAGCTTGATCTCTTCCACAACCTCCACAGAATCCAGTCCATACAGGTGCTGAAAAGTGTGGGGGGCAGTACATGCCCCTGACGAAATCCAGTAACAACTGGAAATAAGTGAGAAATGGAGCCACCACCCACACCTCACAACACTATCAGTACCAGAGTATAGTTCAGAAATCAGATCAGATCAATTTTGGTGGCACCCCACGTAGACCGAGAATCCTCCAGAGGACATCCTGATTCTCAGCTCTGCATAGAACATTTTGTGGTGCTCAACATAGGCTGTCTGGTGTTGGCTTAATGGTTAGGTGGTGGGCTTAAGATCCTAGGATACTGAGTTGAAATCCAATATTGCTGTTGAATTGATACCAGGTGGGGTTGACTCTGCCTGTCATCCTTCCGAGGTCGACAAAATCAGTGCCGGCTTGCTGGTATCTTATGTCGGAGTGGCAACCCATCCAGGATTGTGCCCATTAGCCAAGGAGACTGCTTAAACAGCACTAACGCTCTGCACAGAGTATGGCCCCAAAAGATGGATATAACATAGGCTGTGAGCATCCCCTGTTGAAACTCTCACCTGCATTTGGTGAGGACCCGAAGAGCAAGGAGGCAGTCAAATGTTGACCTCTTTGGTGTAAAGCCTGACTGCTCTGGGCGCTGGTGCTCAAGCAGATGATGGCAAACCCGATCCCGAACTATCCGAACAAAGACCTTCCCAGCACTGAGAGCAGTGTCACCCCTCGGTAGTTGTTGCAGTCCTGGCAATCACGCCTCCCTTTCCAGAGGGACAACAAGGCCCTTCTTCCGGTCAGTTGTGATTATGCCTGTGCTCCAAACGGAGCACAGAACTGCATGCAACGACACGAGTACAGCATTTCCACCAGCGTTGAGAAGTTCAGCATGGATGCCACAGATCTCAGGAGCTTTACCTCTTTCAACTGGTTCACGACAGCCTGTGTTTCCACAAACAAAGGCAGTTCACAGTTGATTGGGGGGGTCAGGAATAGAGGTTTGACCAGAAAGGGGTTGCTGGTGGACCTTGAGCGCCCTGCAGAAATATGGGAGGGACAGATAACAGAGGGAGCCGGGGGGGGGGTGAGGCCGGAGAGGAGACTGCAGGAAACACGAAGACTACCTACCTGCCTGCAGTGAGTTTTTGAAGGATCCAAAGACTCCGCCTCGTTGTAGGAGATACCAATGATGTTAAATGTCTTGATTTCCACAGCGTGAAGCTGATTAAAGGTGAGAGGCAGGAACACCAGCCCAGATGGGAGAGCAGTTCTCCATCAGGCTGTGGATGAAAGCTTTGTATGTGGTTCGGAGCTCAGGTGTGCCAAGGTAGGACTTTCCACGATGGAGGATGTCCAATTGGCGACTGTCTTTGAAGGCCAGCTTGGAGATGTGTAGCTTTCCCAGGAAAGATCATGGCAGATGGCGAGGCCCAAAAGTTTGAATGAAAGGACTTCTTCAATAGGATTGTTGAGAAAGTAGATGGGGTGGGGGGGGGGGTTCCAGACGGTCCTTTCGGAGAGACATAGTGAGAGTGTGAGATTTGTCAGGATTGAAAAGCAAACTCCTTTGGTATGGTAACCATCAGAATGACCAGACCAGTAGTCGGTGTAACCACCCGGCATGACATCCCCACTATCCTCTCTCCGAACGTCAGAGAGTGCTGCAATACTGATGTCTAAACCCTGGAGCTCGGATGATAGCAGAGACAGATGATCATCCTCTTTTAGGGATAGGACATTCCAGACACCCACTCAAAGAGACCGCCATCTGGTGGACGACACCTCAGCACCACCCCAACACACACCACCGCAACCCGACCCAGGAAGTTTACCTCCTCTCATCCTCTCATCTCATGTTTTTCTCATGTTTTTCCTCCTCTCATCAAAGAATGGGGATCCCAAAGGCTTTTCCTCAATTGCATCATCCAGTGAGCTGCTCTGTGAAGGGCAGCAGCACAGGAGGTACTCCCACAGAGTGGGTTTTTAGTTTTCTTTGCGTTTATGGGTTTTGCGGAATGAAGTGTTTTATTATGGCCGGAGTGCAAATCCTGCCACCAACCTCTTGAAAAAAGTAACCCAACTGCAGGACGATATCCGCAGACACAGTTGGGCACTAGAAATGGATGTCCTTTGGCTCACAAGGAACTCCTATGTCTTCTGACAGGTTTTGTTTTTAATCCTGCTGGGTATCCATTTCCATACACCATCTTCACCAGGAAACCTGGTGTGGGAGACGGTTTCGTCATCGACAACCCGACCAGCAAACAGGTTAGTACAGGTTTTCATGGTATCTGTAGGAAGTTACAGATCTAATCTGGTCTGGCCTGGCCTGGCCTGGCCTTGGGGTCAGTGTGAGTATTCATCAATCAACAATATCCCGTTCCTTCACAAAAAACCTGTACGGACAAGTGGCAAGAAGGAAGCCATTACTGAAAAACACACATCTAAAATCTCATCTGGAGTTTGTTGTCTAAGTGCATCTTAATGCTACTGCAGGCATGTGGAGAAATTTTTGTCGTTAGACCAGAAAAAAATTGAACTTTTTGGTCTAAATTCAAAGCATTACTTCTGGTGCAAGTCTAACACTGTACATCATCCAGTCAATACCATCCCTACTGTCAAGCATAGTGGTGGCAGCATCATGTTATGGGGCTGCTTTTCATCTGCAGGGACTGGTAAGCTTTTCAGGATGGAAAGGACAATGGACGGTGCAAAGTACAGGAAAATCCTTGATGAAAACCTGCTTGAGTCGGCCATGAATCAGAACTGGGTAGGAGATTCACATTTTAGCAGGGCAATGATCCGAAGCACAAAGCTAAAACCACACTGGAGTGGCTGAATAAGAAGACGATAAATGGTCTTGAGTGGCCCAAAGTCTCGACTTAAACCCAATTGAACATTTATGGCGAGACTTGAAGATTACAGTCCATCGACGATCCCCATTAAACTTGGCAGAACTCGAGCAATTTTCACGTGAAGAATGGGGAAAGATTACCCCAAAAGATTCATTTTCTCTATCTCGCACACTCACTTGCAAAAAAAGTGTTTCCACCAAGTACTGACCGAAGGGACTGAATACTGTTACGTTTGAGGGGGGGGGGTATGCATTCAAAGGGTAATTAGGATGTTTAATTAGGTATGCCATGCTGTTCGAGTTTACCAGGATCTCGATGTAATAAGTAGCAATTCAGTGGTGATAAGTTGTCTAGTAAATGTTCATTTCTTCAAGGGGGGAAATGATAATTGTCACGTAATTAGATAGGGACACGGGATAGGGTAAGGGTGTCTGCATAAACCCCTTTTAGTAGTCCCTGGAGACTGGCCGTGACATCACAGGACAGTGCAGCGGATGGCTCCGCCCCGTGATCACGATTGGCGGAAGGCGATGGCGGTGGGCCAATAAACGGCTCGGTTGAAGTGACGAGGACAGAAGGATAAAAAGGTTCTGTTCGGGGTCGAAAAGGAAGAGGAAGAAGATTACAACCAGAACGATCGTGTTTTTTTTGGTGTGGTTCCCTGTGGCGGTAGAGAGCGTCCTTGTGGTTGTGCTGAATCGATCGTGTTCTTGATCGTGTCTTGGAGCCTTGCCGAGCCTCGTGCCTCACCTTGGTTGGCTCTGGGGTTCTGCTGACTCGGAGTGCGGGGTCGGGCGGCGGGCGGACCTGCCTCCCTCTCCTGCTCGCGGCTTGGCACCAGAACTGGTTCCCTGGCGGCTGTGAGCGGACTTGGGCCAAGACCAGGAGGTCGACAGCACCACGGTTTCTCCTGCCCCCCTGACGAGAGCAAGGCCAGCTTGTCCGACGCCGATCCAGGGACAGTTGCGTCCACACCACGGTCCAGCCTGACCACCAGAAATAGCTACTGTGTGTGTGTGTGTGCGTGCGTGTGCGTGCGTGCGTGTGCGTGCGTGTGCGTGCGCGCGCGCGCTTGGCGCCTTAGAGGGATTGAGAACTGTATATTCATTGGAATTGTCTGTGTTTTTCCCCACGCCCGATCCCACACCATCCCGTCGAATCGCCCCGGATCCCTCTTCTTGCCGAGTCTTGTTATTTCTGGTAATAATAAAAACAAATAAACATCATCAACTCAGTGAAAAGTGACTCGTGCCACCTTCCTCGTCCCGTTTGCGGTAGAGCGATTGGAACCGCCATGTTTGGGTTATAAATGAATAAACCGCCTCCATCGTTTCGGCTCATTCTACGTTGGCGGGACTGTTCAAGTCCCGTGGACGTCACATTGGTGTCAGGGTGTTGGATGTTCGAACCCCTCTAAATTATATACCAGGATTAAAATCTCGCCACGAATTGGAATATAAAATTACTACAGAAAAGCGCGCGAGCACGGGAAAATTTTGGCGGGATTTTTCAAATTTAAATTAATTGGCGGCAAACGGGACTTCTGCACCATGGCGGATGTGCAGATGTTTGAGGAGGAAGGCCACGTGTCTGGCAGCGAGTCGGGGGAAGAGGGGAGAGACGGGGGTAGGGTTGGAACCTCCCCCATTCCGAGCGTGGACCGTGCTTCATCGCCCGTAACGGAGCCGGCAGCGCCGGAAACCGGCACGATGACGATCTGGACAATGTTGGAACGTTTAATGAGTGCAATTGCAGCACAGGGGGCAAAAATGACGGCACAGGGGGCACAAATGGCAGAAATGACGGCACAAATGGAAAATCAATTCGTGACACAGAGGGCAGACATGACGGCACAGGGGGCACAAATGGCAGAAATGACGGCACAAATGGAAAATCAATTCGTGACACAGAGGGCAGAAATGACGGCACAAATGGCAAAAATGACGGCACAGGGGGCAGAAATGACAGATCAATTGGGGGTAATGGGGGTACAGTTGGGTGCACGGATTGATTTAATGAGGGATGAATTGGGGGAAAAGATGGAGAAAATGAAAACAGATGCAGGAGTGTGTGGATGTTAAATTGGGAGAAATACAAAGTAAATTCGAGGATAGATTGGAGGAAACAAAGGTAGAAATTACATTGGAGGGGGAAAATATACGGAAAAAATTGGTAGATAAAATTGATGCAACAAACATTCGGGTTGATAAAGTGGATGAAAGCCTGGAACGTCATCGTGCCTGTGTGGATGCTCGTATGCAGCTGCAAGTTGAAGAGTGGGGAGAGCTGAGGAAGCAAGGGATGAATTTGGCGGAGGAGGTAAAAGGATTGGAGGCTCGTTTGGACGAACAAGATAAAATTATGAGCCAAGATGAAGTCTTGGATAAAGGCCTGGTAGAGCCGTCTTTTGTAAGTAGAGTGTCCGGGTTGGTTGAGGAGCAGCTACAAACTCGCGACGGAGCCTTGGAGGAGGTTGTGCGGGCCCAGAAGATCCTGCGGGAAGAGGTGAATCGGTCCATTCAACGTTTGGAACAGGAGGCAAAATTGACCCATGAGACCCTCACCACAAAACATCTTTGGCCACAGTGGGCTCCGAAATTGGATACGCAGCCACAAGGGTGTTTGATCCCTGGGCTGAATTCGGACAAGGGAGAAACTGAGAAGCGGGCCACCGTAAAAGTGATCCCTCTGGTAAATTTTGACGGGTCAGGGAGCGTTGAAGCTTTTCTGACGCAATTTGAGTGCATTTCCCGACTAAACGGGTGGAATGAGCGGGAACGTACAGGGAATTTGGTGGCAACGTTGCGGGGACCAGCCGCAGACGTGTTAAACGTGATCGCGGAGGGGATGTTGACCAGCTGCCACATTTGCGAGGCGTTGAGCCGTCGGTTTGGGTTCGCGGAAAACTGTGATCTGGTGTGGGCTCAGCTCCAGCACCGCAGATTAAAGCAGGGTGAGACAGTGCAGGAGCTGGCACAGGACATTTACCAATCAGTCAGGATCGCGTATCGGGACCTTACAGTGGAGGCGTGGGACAGACTGGCACTAGAGAAATTTTTAGCTGCTCTTCCTGACCCTGAGGTCCGAGCGCTAGTGGAGCTACAGGATCCACCCACCGTGCACCGAGCGGCCGAGTGCGCGGCCAGGCTGGCCTCGTGGAGTCGGCCGGGTCGGGTGCCCGAGAGGCAATCGGTGACGATCCGACAGGCGGAGATCCAGGATCAGGGAGGGGGGCTGGGAGAAATTGGCATTACCCAAATATTACAGAGGATGAATCCTCCTGCTGAACCGCCAGGTCTATCCGAGATGCCCTTTCATAGGTCGGGTCCGGAGATCACTGTCGGGGGTCCGGGAGACTAGATTGGGCTGAGCATATACGGCCATGCTCGGCTGCTGAGATTGTGGCGAAGTGCCCCCCTTTGGTGGAAAAAAAAATGAATTGTGGGAAAATTGGCATGGGTTTGTAAGTTCTGCTGGGTTTTAGAGTGACAATCGGGACAGTGGGTAATTGGAAACAAAGTGGGCACGAGTGGCTGTCCAATGGCTGGTGCGTGGATCGGGTGAGAAGTGCTGTGTGAGTTGTTTTAAGTGAAGAAGTGAAATGTATGGTGCACACATTGTTTTTTTATTGGGCATGGTGTGATAACAGGGAAGGTCATGGTCGGTGAAGTGTTAGAAATGCAGGTGTCACATGTAAGGCCGATGGGGTGGGGGAGTCATGTGGGTTTTGTGGGGAGGGATGATGTGCTTGTCCACAGGGATTGCTGAAGCTCACGGTGAGCGTGAATTGCGACCCCCTTCAAGGAGATTCACCACCTGGTGGCTAATGGTGACAGTGTCTGGAGGCAACTGGGAGAGGGTCTGGTTGGGCGACCAAGGCGGGTAGGACCTTGGCGACCCAGGAAGGCCAGAGGAACCAGTGAGACCCCTTCCAGTGTGTTGTACAGGATGAGAGCTGATGGCTACCAGGGGGGTGGGAATCAAAGGGAGCGGGGCGGAGAAACGTCTGGGTTGGACTAAAGCTTACCTGTGGGCATGGTTGCACCTGAGATGCCCCCATCATCTTGTGGTAACCCACCCCACGGCCACGACGGGATTCAGCCTGAATGATTAAAATGAGGACCATGACCTAGAAATGTGATGATTACCATGGTGTGAGTGTTGTGAAGATGTGTAAGTCCCACCCGATCCCGTACAACTTGACAGGTGCAGCAAGGGCATGATGTCCGCATAATTTTGGGGCAAGCAAATTTGAAAATTGGCTCCCCAGGTAACGCTGGGTCTATTAGCATCCACTGGGGGAGGCAGTCAAGTGTAAATATCCTGTGAATAGTGTCGTTAAGGCTTAGAGTAGGAATATAAAGTATAAGTGTTGTGTTTTTGTGGAACCTTTTGTTTCCCCTCCCCAGATCACTGGAAGAGTGCTGGGCAAGAGCGATGATCCGGAGGATGGAGTGCAACTTTGCTCAGTGCTCTCATGTGATAAAATAAAAAAAATATAAAAAAACGAATGATTGTTTAGGCGAGGATAAGGCCATAAGGGGGTAGTACATTAAGCAGGATAGGTAAGTTAGCTGCGACTCGCTGCCCATTGCCCCTCCTACTTTATTTCGTTAGGTTAATTAGGTGTGAGTCAGTAAGTGTTAAGGCTGGTATGGTAGCGCCTGTGATATACCTTGCAGGAGCTGCGGTACCAGAGGAGGGGGCAGTGTTACGTTTGAGGGGGGGGGTATGCATTCAAAGGGTAATTAGGATGTTTAATTAGGTATGCCATGCTGTTCGAGTTTACCAGGATCTCGATGTAATAAGTAGCAATTCAGTGGTGATAAGTTGTTTAGTAAATGTTCATTTCTTCAAGGGGGGAAATGATAATTGTCACGTAATTAGATAGGGTAAGGGTGTCTGCGTAAACCCCTTTTAGTAGTCCCTGGAGACTGGCCGTGACGTCACAGGACAGTGCAGCGGATGGCTCCGCCCCGTGATCACGATTGGCGGAAGGCGATGGCGGTGGGCCAATAAACGGCTCGGTTGAAGTGACGAGGACAGAAGGGTAAAAAGGTTCTGTTCGTGGTCGAAAGGAAGAGGAAGAAGATTACAACCAGAACGATCGTGTTTTTTGGTGTGGTTCCCTGTGGCGGCAGAGAGCGTCCTTGTGGTTGTGCTGAATCGATCGTGTTCTTGATCGTGTCTTGGAGCCTTGCCGAGCCTCGTGCCTCACCTTGTTTGGCTCTGGGGTTCTGCTGACTCGGAGTGCGGGGTCGGGCGGCGGGCGGACCTGCCTCCCTCTCCTGCTCGCGGCTTGGCGCCAGAACTGGTTCCCTGGCGGCTGTGAGCGGACTTGGGCCAAGACCAGGAGGTCCACAGCACCACGGTTTCTCCTGCCCCCCTGACGAGAGCAAGGCCAGCTCGTCCGACGCCGATCCAGGGACAGTTGCGTCCACACCACGGTCCAGCCTGACCACCAGAAATAGCTACGGTGTGTGTGTGTGTGTGTGTGTGTGTGTGTGTGTGTGTGTGTGTGTGTGTGTGTGTGTGTGTGTGTGTGTGTGTGTGTGTGTGTGTGTGTGTGTGTGTGTGTGTGTGTGTGTATGCTTGGTGCCTTAGAGGGATTGAGAACTGTATATTCATTGGAATTGTCTGTGTTTTTCCCCACGCCCGATCCTACACCATCCCGTCGAATCGCCCCGGATCCCTCTTCTTGCCGAGTCTTGTTATTTCTGGTAATAATAAAAACAAATAAACATCATCAACTCAGTGAAAAGTGACTCGTGCCACCTTCCTCGTCCCGTTTGCGGTAGAGCGATTGGAACCGCCATGTTTGGGTTATAAATAAATAAACCGCCTCCATCGTTTCGGCTCATTCTACGTTGGCGGGACTGTTCAAGTCCCGTGGACGTCACAATACTTTTACAAGCAGTGAATTTTGACTTGTACCTGTTTTTTGCAGGTATTCCTGACACGTAACCTCCTTCAACTGGAACAGTGTTTCGTTTGATCTCTTCAGTTATATGAATAAAAAGATCTTTTGGAAAAACTTGTTTCCATATAATTCGTAATTCATCTAATTATTGCTGGGGGGTGAATACCTTTCAGGCCACTGTTGTAGGTCTACATTTTAATCGTTACCTTGCACGCATGATATATGATGCTCTGATCGCCATTGTTACTAAGGGCTTTTGTGCATGCGTGGCGATGCATTGTGGGGTGATTGCCTGATTTTGAAGGTTCCGTATTGAAGCAGGTTGATTGTTCTTATGGTGATATGCCTTCTCGACGTATTGTATTGACTGTGTGTAACATTTTAATGTGTCATCCCTCACCATACAATAAATGTCCCATGCCCCATTTTCCCCCTCGCATAAAATTATCTAAATTTGTTGTTGTTGCGTTGTAAATGTGATTCACACCTTGTTGAGGTTGCATGTGCCTCCATGAGCATTTGTACATTGGATTGTAAGGGACAATGCTTTACCCTGGGTTTGCTACCTAAACTGTTCCTTGTCAATGTTTAATATGCTGGTCAACCAACAAGTGTTTTTTTTTTGTTTGTTTCTAATTTTTATGGTATTGGGTCTTTTTTTATTTTTTATTTTATTTTAATGCCTCGACAGCTGAAAGTACCGGAGGCATTATGTTTTTTGGGGGGGTTATCAATCTGTCCGCGTGTGCATAGCAGGTTTTTGTTTCTGCGATAACTTGTGAACCGTTGAAGGGATTCCAACCAAACTTGGCAAAAGCATGAACTGGAATACAAAGGTGAATTGATTGGTATTTGGGTTCTAAAGGGCAAAGTCAATGTGCCCTTTCAAAATAATTTTGCAGATCATAAACTCGAATTAGAAGCTTCTGATGTTTTCTCTTCTGTTTATCTCTCTTCTCTCTCGCACTCACCCATGTGACCCTTTTTATCGTTCACGTGACCTTCAATTGGAATCAAACGCAAGTGTGTTGATTTCAGAGACATATCCATTGACTTCATTCTCGTCTAATTGTATTTTCTAGTTTACTTTATGTTGTGAAGAATGCTCAGCGTATTTGTTGCGACAGTCATGTGTTGGCAGACGAGGGCCTATAATTTACAAGATTATCGCTCCACAAAATGGAGCCAGTTTGTACTGAGCCTCGACTTGTCCACCCCACTATTCTTGAATTTTTTTTTGGAGGTATATTGTAACTTTGATGCCTATTTGAAAAGAGGATGTGGGAACTTTCTGAAACGTGAGCAATATCTCATATCTTCTGGCTGTGAACACAGCACTACTATTGGCCGATTCCAAGGTTATACTCCATATAAAATAGTGGAATATATTTGATAATTTTGCCAGAAAATACAAGTATTTTTAGGAGGGAGTGGAGGAGGTGGGGAGTGGAGGAGGTAGGGAGGGGGAGGGGGAGGGGAAGACAAAGCATTTGGTCAGTAGTTGCTTTTTTTTGCCTTGTTTTTCCTTATTTTTGTATGCTATTTCTTGATCCTCACAAGGGATTCCAACATCTCACAAACAACAAAAAAACATGATGTGGTCTGTTGAGTTTGGAGAATATGAAGCAAAAACTTGTGCTGTATATGGTATTCTCACATGGGTGGCAGCAATCCAAATGGAACGGACTGTAATATGCTCCTGCTGGCAATTTACATTCCATGCCTGGTTTTGCCCAAAGTTGGCCAGCTTAAAGCCTTCAATGTGCCTACGGGCTGACAGGACGGCCTATAGGTATGCCCTCTCGCCTCTCAGCTGTCTAGCCTGGGTCAGAATCCTGACCTAGCTATAAACTCATTCTGGTGTTTCACAGGCAGGATGATTCGTCGACGTGTGTGCTGTCCTTCCAATGGACGTTCAAGTTTTTTTTTTTTTCTTTTCTTTTTTTTCCCTCTTTTCAGACCTTGATAAAAATGACAAGCTGGTCAAACACTTGGAATATGTTTCAATGCAGACAAATGTCACATTCTCACTATCTCTCTCCGAAAGGACCGTCTGGCAAACAGCCCACCTCCGCCTATCTACTTTCTTAACAATCCTCTTGAAGAAGTTCAGTCATTCAAACTTCTGGGTCTCACTATCAGACATTATCTTTCTTGGGCAAACCACATTTCAGTGTTGGCCTCCAAAGCCAGCCACTGACTGGGCATCCACCATCATACAAGGCTCTTCCTTGGCACACCTGAACCCCTATCCACCTGCAAGGCCTTCATCTGCAGTTTAATGTAGTGCTGGTTCTCCTGCCTCACATCTTGCTCAGCTTCATGCTGTGGAAACCAAGGCCTTCAAGATTATTGAAATCTTCCATGCTGAAGATGAGTCTATGGGCTTATCTCTTCACCATTGCAGACTGGTCAGTGGTCTCTCTGTCTTCTACCATCTGTTCTTGCACCCTCTGCTCTTTCTGTGCTTTGTCCCCCCATGTTTCTGCAGGACACTCAAAGTCCCCCAGCAACCCCCTTCTGGTAAAAGTACTAAAATCAAGAATCACTGCTTGCCTGCACTCTTTCATTCCTCTTTTCCCCCTCCCTTGGAATAAACTCCCAGACTCTCTTCAATACCACTCTTCCCTCCAGGTCTTCAAAACAGCTGTTCACCACCATCTCCTATCTTCCCCCATCCAAAACCACGATCTTTTCTACCCCCGTTAATCCACCCCAAAGACACCTCCTTCAAATTCCCTGCTTTCCTTCCTGAAAGTCCCTGTCGTGTAAGGACCTGAAAGTCCCTGTCATGTCCATCACATTTACCCCATGTTCCCCACCCCATCCCACTCCCTTCCACAGATCTCCTAATGTCTCTGCTCCTTATTGCTTTTTCCTTCCCTCTCCCACCCCTCTCCCTTTGTTGTACATTCTGTGTGTTAGCTCTCATACAAGCCTCGACAGTGTATATATAAAAAAAAAAACACGAGCTCCTCTGACTTCTGGCTACAACACCCAAAATAATGGACTTGGAATAAAATATAATCCTGGAACGAGAAGTCACCAGACTGTCACATTGTAGTTGGAGTGTCCACTCTAAATATAGGTCAGTTGTTCAATTCTGACCCGAGCCAAGTCCGACCATAATCTTACAAAATGTGTTGCTTCTTTTTTTAGACTTTAGAGGATAAGGCATGGATAAACCTTGCTGTTTGGCATCCCACGGAGGGATGCCACTGAACAGAAAACTCATAGGGAGGGCATGGCGATTGTGAATATGATGCCTCCAAATATGTCTTTTGCTTTGCATATCACTAAAATGGTGGCTGTATGATTTTTGAGGTTATAATTCTGGGTGGAGTCAGGCAAGCTGTCCAACCAATGGGTGTTGACGGAGTGTGACTGACGGACCAACGGACAGACGGATGAACAAGCGTATTATTGGTCCCCTACCGGTTTCACCCCCCCCCCCCCTGTAGGTTTGCTCTCCGTCCATCCCCTCTGTGGGTTTTCAGACTTTTTCACATGCCCTTCAACATATTCAACTGAAACTTGGCACCTGGCTTTATTATGATATTACAGAACAAGTTTGAGTTTCAGGGTGTTTCGTCAATTTTTTTCACAGAGTTGTGCCCTTTTTGAACCGAGAAAATATCACAACAGTTGGGGACATGCATTGCAAAGCAATTGTTGCTCTTGTTATATAGATGATTCACATCAATGATTTGGATAGTGAGATTTAGAGTCCGCTTTCCAAATTTTCAGAAGATCAAAACTGGGAAGTAATTTAGATAGTAGAGAGCGGGTGACCAGATTCAGGAAAGTCGAGATACTTTCACAGATTAGGCGAAAGATTGGTACATTCAGTTTAGCATAATTAAAGAAATATAAGTTGCTGTGGATGGGTAAGATTGCAAGTACAATAAAAAAGGGATTACATCATGCAAGGGGGAAATCTTGGAGTGTGTGACGTATAAGAAGTTGGGGAGTTGTGGGAAAGGGGTAAGCAGACAGCATGTAGGAAATGGGGGAAGGGGTAAGTAGACAGCACAGTGCCAGGCAGCTCGAGTCAAGCTTATAGAGTTTTAGGTTTTATTCTCTGAGGGATAAATGATACATCTAAAGAGTTAGTGTTGACACTGTAAAGGAATTTAGTGAGGCCTCAACTGGAATATTGTGTTCAGTTTTGGTCATCACATCTGAAGGAGGACATAGTTGCCATATTGAGGGTTCGGCGTAGAGTTGCTGGATTGATTCCGGAGCTAGCTACGCAAAGCTATGAGGAGATTACTTTCATTGTCTGGGAATGCTTACATTCCCCATGTCTCACAACATTACCTTAAAGAAAAAAAAAGTACTGAAACATAAAACAAAAGTGGAGGTGTTCTTTTTTCGTCTCGGGTGCCAGCCCAATGACCTTTATTGATGAATGTTCAGCAGAAATTGTTAAAATGTAGGAGGAACTTGGTATTTTGCCAATGGGCTCTGCCATTTGGCTGTGACAGCTAGTTCTCAACTCCTGCTGCAATGACAAATCTACCAAGAACTTCCCTTTGGGTTATCTAAAATTGGCATTTTGTATGGGTCTGTCTCCCTTAAAATGCTGGGCCATAAGCCATGCTTTTTGATTCTGTGTTGTGTTGTTGTTTTTTTTTCTATTTCTTGTGTATTTGTGTATTTATTTTATACTCGTATAAAAGCCTGTCAACAATGACGGGTTGGAATTGTTTTATTCAAAATATTCAAGAGACTGGAAGATATGATGCTTCGTAGCAAGAAGCGTTATTTTAAAACACGACATGTACAAATGTGACCCTGTTTTCTTTATCTTCTGGGACATTTAGTTTTGACAGTACAGCCTCGTGAGCATGCCAAAGTCTCAAGCCTTGGCCGAGTTCATGGGTGCTTAAATCTTCATTATTTATGAGACAACTTATTGATGTAACTGAACTTGTTTTACTCTGCACATGTTGCACATCATGTGCAGCGAATTTCACCTGCCTGTGACTTGTATTTGTTGTTATTTTTTAAATGCTTCTGTACACCGCTCTTGAGACCCGATTGCAAGTCACCATCTACATTTCCAACAGAAGAGATGGAATTACTCTTTTATGAAAAATGCTTTGCGAGGTTATTTTTTTTTTTTTAATCCTGAAAAATACTGTAGTAAACACAGTCGTGTTGAAAGATTGGCCTTTCAAACTTCTGAAATCATCCTTATGAAGGGGGACAGAGAAATACACTACACAACGAGTTTTTTTTTTTTTTTATAGTTTGATTCTTGCTGGTACATTTGTAGCAAAATAGGTCTGGTCTTGACTTACTGCAAATTTGATCGTCATTTTCATTTATTGTTTTACCTTTTCTTCTTTTTTTATTAGGCAACATGGATGCAACAATAGTAACACTGGATACATCAACAATGGCAACACCAGAAATGTCAAGTGCAGGACCAACAATTCCTGCTTCTGAGCATGTTCATCATATGACAGTATCTGACATATCTGTTCTTGTTCTCTATTTCATCTTTGTGCTCCTTGTCGGACTCTGGGTGAGCACACTGCATTTCTTTAAATTTCATCTCTTTACATTGTATCATACAGTACTGTGACAGAGTAGCTATTGTGATTCTTTAAGGGTGGGGGGGGGGGGTCCACACGATATGGGTGCTTCTATGTTCAAGTGTTATTTCATTTGATTCATTTTGTTTGATTAATTGTTCAAATGGATGTTTATTATTCTTTCTGATAGCTGGAGAAATTCGAAACTGGAGAAAGCCATTCTGTGATTCAATAAAATGTGAATTGGGAAGTTTGTAATTTTCAAATTGCAGGTGTGGTAATATTGCAGCATCGCTCCAACATAATTTGGCTTTGTGCGAACTTGTCCTGCAAAATCATATGTGCCAGACCTGTGTCAATGGGTGAATTTTTATTTATTTATAGTTTATATCAGTCTTCTATCTGAGTAAATGCTAATGTGCAAATAAACTTGGAAGGGCACTCTTCAACGTCACGACCTCACCAGATATGCCTCCACCCACATTATTACATCATTATATTACTTGTACCAATTTTGATTTAAATCCCTGAACCCAGATTCAAAATATTAAATAATTCTGGCTGCCAGATATGCGTTTGATCAGGTTGAAATTTGAAACATGTATTCCCAATGACTACTAGATCATAACTGTGACGTTTCATGTCGATTTATTAAATGGTTCAAGAGAAATATATATATATTTTTAAGATTTTCATTCAATTCAATATGGTTGCCGGACCATGTGACATTCATTATTCGTGAACACCCTGGCATCCCCATGGCTTGGGGAATATGTGAGTGAAATTTCCCCTCAATCTCTCAAGCTGTTCTGGAGAAGATGAATTTTTAAGGGTTTTAGGGTAAATCAAATATGGTTGCTGAACCACGTGACTAATGTCATCATTTCCCCCCCCCCCCTTCAATTTAGCCCGAGATAATCCTCAAAAACTTTCATACTGATCGGAGAAAGTGTTTGACGTATGCAATTATGACGTCCTAACAAAGCCGCCTATGACGTCATCAAAAGAAAAACCACACTTGTTTCCCATGGGGAGTACTTCACATATGCCAAGTTTCAATTATTTCCCTGGAGTGGTTTTGGAAATACAGAGGTCCAAAGTTTATTTTTTTTTTTTTTTTTTTTTTCCTATTTTTCCAATATGGCTGCCACACCACGTGACCCATGACATCATAATTATCATTCAAACTGTGTACGTGAGTAGTCACACCTAGAGTGAAAATTTTGTCAATCGGATAAGCGATTGCAGAGAAAACAAAGAAAACTAGATGGCATTCGTAGAATATGTCTGGTGTTGGCTTAATGGTTAGGGTGGTGTACTTGGGATCCAAGGATCCTGAGTTCAAATCCCACTCGGCTGTCGAATTAATACCAGGTGGGGTTAACTCTGCCTGTCATCCTTCCGAGGTCAGCAAAATGAGTGCTAGCTTTCTGGTACCCTGTGTCGGAGTGGCGACCCGTCCAGAATTGTGCCCAATAGCTAAGGAGACTGCTTAGGCAGCACCAACGCTCTGCACAGAGCATGGTCCCGATGGAAGGATGGATTCATATAATACATACCCAGTGCAGTCTTGAGAAGAACTTGTGAGCCAACTTTTGTTTTTTAAGGTTTGTTTGTTTTTCTTTGATCCAATATGGCTGCCAGACTAGGTGACTGATGACATCATCTTTATCAAACCATATTAGCCATGGGTAATTGATCAGTTTGTTAAATTTTGCATTGATCAGTTGAGCAGTTTCTCCCATGAAGATTTTCAAAGATTTTTCCCTTAGATCCAATATGGCTGCCAGACCATGTGACACAACATGGTCATTTTAATGAAAATCCTGTTCAAATTTCAAGTCAATCAGATTTAAATTGACAACTTTAGAAATTTGGCCTATGTTGGCCTTTTGACCTATGTTGACCTCAAAAATAATCGGTGGTTGAATTATTTTAGGTGATTTGAAAATGCTGTTCAAATTTCAAAATTTCAAATCAATCGGATGAAGATTGACAATTTTAGAAATTCGGCCCATGTTGACCTTTTGGCTTACGTTGACCTCAAAAATAGTTGGTGGTTGAATTCAATGATCGGAAATGCAAATCCTCTTCAAATTTCTGGTCGATCTGATGAAAATTGAGGATTTTAGAAAATTGGCCTAGATGTTGACCTTTGGCCTATGTTAACCTCAAAAGAGTGACCGCTCTATCACATGGTCATGTCACATGTGGTAAAGTTTCCTCCCTGAACGGTTTTCGATGTACGCTCTTAACAAGATGCAGACATGACGTATGACGTACAACGTACACACGTACGCTACTGATCGCTTCACTCTGCTTTTCGCTTCATGTATGAAAACTATTTTTGAAATTGAGTAAAAAAATATTCTCCTGTTATGAAATTTTGTAAATCTTTACATATGAACATTATTTTTCGCTTCGCGCTTCACCTTGAGCACACATGAAATTGTATTTCCAAGGTTAGGGGAAACTCCAATCCAAGAAAAACGCACCTTGTGTTGGAGGCTTTGCAGCAGTTGTCTCTTTAAATTATTTGGTACATCCTCAAACATAGCTCTGCTGTTTGACAACTTTGTACAGATCACAAAGCTATATTAGCACACTGTTAGGACAGTATTTCCAAAGCCATTTGGGCAAAATACTTCTTAGACCTCAAGTGTAGATATAACGGGTTTAAGTACCCCTTTGTAATGATTCTTGTATCAACTTTCCCTCTTCACAAATTGTTTTCCATCTTGAACGTTGACAGCATGAACGAAAAATGTTCCCAGATAAACAGATTGTTTTGATGAGAGAACTGGGCAAATCACCTCCCCCTCCCACTCCAAAATATTATGGGAATACAGTGGCCTGAAAAAGTATTCACCCCCAACCAATAGTGCCACAATTAGATGAATATCGAATTCTGTTGAAACAATTTTTCCAAACAAATGTTTTTTTCAGCTCACCTGAAACATAGTTCTGGGGGAGCTTGTGGGATTACGCGTCGTCTGTAAACACTTGCAACTTCTTCACCAAAACTGCTGATTGGATTGTGACCAAACTTGGATAAAATTATATTTGGTATGTTTGAACTCGTTTGTTCACGGCATTAAAAAAAATATTTGGGTCTAAGGGTTGCTACCGAGGGTCAAAGTGGGTCTTGGTTTGACTCCCCCCCCTCCCAAATAGGTATTTGCTTTTAATTTCGATGAAACTTGACCACAACCTTCATCATCCCTGATGTACCAAAGGTTGTTCACGACATTAAAAAATCGGGGTCTAAGGGGTTGTATAGGTAGGGGTTGCCCCCCAAAATATGTATTTACTTTCTTCTCAGAAACTCCTTCCATAATTCTGATGCAACTTGATCACAACCTTCATCACCCGTGGTGTACCAAAGTTTGTTCAGAACATTAAAAAAAAATCAGGGCCATAACATTGGTACATTTTGCTGATTCCATCTCACGATGACTTCTTCCTCCTCAATGTCATTGGTCGACCAAGTGAGCGCCCGAGGGTATTTTGCCCCTATTTATTTAAAGTTAAACCACTGATTACATGCAGGTGAAACCTATTATAATGTAACCTTTCAAACAAATAATTTGCTCCTGAAGTGATTTTGGGTTAATGAGGTAGAGGGTTTGAATACTTATGTAACTGAGAATCATCTGATTTTTCTCTGTTAATCAAACTTATTCACATTTTATCCACATGTTTTTTTTTTTAGCTTTATCACTTTAGAATAGTTTGTGAAGACTCTTTATATTAAGTTTGATTTGAAAGCATCATGAAATAAGCTCAGGTGGGATCGAAATGTGAATATTTTTCCAGGTCACTGTATAAATTGGGGGGGGGGGGGAGGTTGACAATCCTTCTGGAGCCAAAGGATAAGACTGATATCTACCAGTATTGAACCAAGTTCCATTTGTCAGACTAGCATGTAATAGATTCCAAATTGGTATGGTGATGTAGCAACCATCTATCTTGCCTGTTATGGGATGAGGTACCTCTGGTAGCTTGTACATGTTGCTGCATTTGAACCTGGAGAGTAACTGCTGAAACCGATCTGTCTGGGTTCTACCCAACATCTTTGTTCTTTGGTCCTTTCACATTTCTTTCCAATTTATTTATTTTATTTTATTTTATTTTTATAATTCTCTGTATTCATTCCAATTCTTGCTTTTTCTTCTTTCATCTCTCAATTCTTCTCTTTCGTTTTCTATCTCTCGAATGAGAAGGGAATTCTTGCAGAAATTTTTCTGTAAGGTTCACTTGGCTGTGCCTGGATGGATTTGAGGGTAGCTGTGCAGCGGCTGAAACCCGAATCATATCCAGGTTGCTCCTGATGACTCCGTATTTGCTCTTTACTTCTTCGGGTTCCTTCTTGGTCTTCCGTTTCATTCTGTGTAATACCCAATGTGGTGTAGTCGTCTATACCAAGTGAGTTTTTGTTTTTTTTCAGAGAGGTTCATTAAGATGAGGAACAATATTGAACTCCAGCCTCCATTTGGAGATAAAAAGAGAGGCTTCCTTTGACGGCAACACATTGTGACTGTATGTGGAGAAAGTCGAAGCCAAGTGTGAAGGTGTACTTTGCCATGGATATTGAGCTTTGCAAGCAGATGGAGATTGCAGACTGGTGAATGCCCACAATGGGAGAAGGTTCTTACCTCTAGTTTGCAATTGAGGGCCGCCTAATATTGATGAGCAGTGGCAAGTCCAGAGTTGAGTGACTGGGACAGATGGTAAACTGATGGTCAGAGTTCAGGCTGGTTTAAAAGAAAATATGCTGTGTCAGGAGCAATGTTGGATTCCATGACTTTGCTTGTATTTGGAAGCATCTGATATTGCTTACGAGTGTGCAGTTGAGAATTTGATCTTTTATTTATTTATTTATTTATTTTTTGCATTGTTCTTGATAAATGGAAGTTATGTTTTCCAACTTCCAGTCCGATGGGAGGTGGCAAATGGAAGACAAGTGGAAGAGCACAGGTGACAGAGGAAAGCAAGAGCAGTGTAGTATTTGAGAGCATTTGTACAGGGTTGAGGCTGGACAGAACTTTTTCTACCTTCTTGGGTGAGAAGGCCATAAGTCCCATAGACAGTGAGTAAGATGAGGACAGGGTGGAATGCGTTGGGTAGGTGCAATAAGTTGTTGTTCATGATGTAGAATTATCAAAGCCAAACGTGCTATGGGAGGCAAGGACTTCATGTCTGACCTCGTACAAAAAGGCAAGGTAAGTGAAAAGGATGGCATTGATGTTGAGGTGGAGTGCAATGAGTTTCTGGTCTGTTGTTGAGATGTTGCAAACATGCTGCAATTTGAAACGAGTCTGAGCTTATTACCTCGACAACCGAAGGTGGACGGAGGGAATGTTCTCACCCCTGTCTGTCTGATTGTCTGTCTGTGAGCAAGATATTTCAAAAGATTGTGGAAGGATTCATATGAAATTTTGTGGACAGATTGGGTGTGTGCCAAGGACGCAATGCTTAGATTTTGGTGAAGATCCGGATCTGGATACTAGAATTTTGTTTTTGAAGTGATTCTTCACCATTGAGAGAAAGGGATAAACCAACACATAGACAAGTTATGGATATAGACCAACATATTATGGGTATATATGGATATATTGTTGCGGGCCGGGTATCGGTGGCGAGCACGACCGCGAGAGGGAGCAGTCGAGTCGGCTCCAGCGAACAAACCGGAATTTAGCTCGTGACCCTCGGATAAGTCCGAAAGGCACGGGTCCCTTACTAGACTATGAAACGCCAATAATTCGACCGTGTGGGGTAGGGTCAATTACCAAACTTCAATATACCTAATTACTCACGCGGCAAAGCTACCGGGGAATTCACACCCTCGACGGACCTCGAGCGGAACGAGCCATTACCGCCGTGCCCGAACCGTGTTTAACCTGAGCGGAGGTTACCAAGGCCTGTCGGTTCAAATGAACAATTTACTGGCTCGCTATTTCTCAACACACACCGTGTTAAGCCAATGAAAGACACACAGAAACGAGCTGGAACATTTAACAGGTATTTATTTACAATAGGCAGGGAGACACAGAGCAGAGTTATCTGAATAAGCAATGTAAATAATGTGCAACAAAAAGCACTTAACAATTCTACTTATCAGACGGGCCCACACACAGACACACACACCCCCAAAAGAAATGGTGGCTGCAGCCTTTATTGATACCCCCAGCTCGGAGGGAAGGTGAGCTGGAGGTAAGAGCCTGTCTTGGACCTTCCCGCTTCGTGCGGTTCTCCACGATCCGGCCCAGTGGGACTCTAACCCGTAACACGATGCTGCTCCAAGCACCAGGTACGGAGGATAGCATCGGGCACTGGCACGCTCCACCGGCAAAATCAGACGACAAGGCAGGCAAAGCAAGTCAGCTCGGCAGGCAGGCGATTCACGGCGAGAAGACCCAGACTCTCAGCCTCAACCAACGAACCCTCCGACTCTCTCACTCTGTCGCCCCACACAATTATCCCTCCTTTTTTTTACAGGTAGGAGGGATCCGTCTCTCGTCATTCTGACTCATTAGACAGGTGTGTCGGGCGATCTCCCGGCCATCCGAGATTGGTCAGGGGGAGGTGCTCATGTCTCCGCCCCTCGACCAGGAAGTCGAGCAGAAATATGTTGCGTTGGCTCCCATTGGCCGAGAGGTGGCAGACGTGCTCTCACTCCTTCGATTGGCTGAGAGGGGCGCCATGACCGTATTTGGGGCGAAATCCAAGACGCCAACATTTAAAAACACCCCGCCTGGCACATTGGACTCCGCCCACGGCTGTGCTTGACACGCACGCGTGCAATGGCCGATGGAGGATGGTGGAAGTAAGCGAAGGTGGGCGTTGTTGTTGTTGTAAAAAAAAAACCTAGCTAAAAAATAACCCGTAGCGCACATATGTAATTCCCATTTGACAGAAGGGGATGGATTCTAACTGTACACATAATTATCGACATAACTAACTTTGGGACCTGAATGTTGAGTGCGCATGGTTTCCAGATTCGTAACACTACCCCCTCCCCATTTTACAGACTCGTCCCGAGTCGTCAAATTTTCGTGTGCCATGCATGTGTAAGTTTTTCCACTCATACAATTTACCTACGGATCCCTGAGTGCGACATTTGTACACGTGTCCCAAAATAAATAACCTAGTGCGCTACGTAACTAAACTAAGACTCACACGGACAACTTAACTACATTGCCAGTGCTAAGACAGACAACAGGTGGGTTGCAAAATATTTACAATTCAACCTTATCTATTTACACTAACCATGGCCCAGGACCTGTTATCTGTGGGAAAGAAGCACAGCAAGTCAACAGTCATTTTGTGTGGGTGAGTGCACAGCAACTTGAAGGTCAGATGTCTTCAGGGCCTGCTCAAAAGGTCCCCTTTTTTTGTCTCACTGAACCTTCCTTTTTTTTTTTTTTCTTTCTTCCTTCATACCTCAGCTGCTGGAGGAAACTCACCCTAACACGGCAGGCCATGTGCCGTCCCACAGGCCATTTCAAGTGGCCTTTATGCAAGAACCGGGAGGTAGCCAGCTGCTCAATGCAGTCCCTGGCTCCTTGTGAATGGATGGAGATGGACTGGATGCAAAAACACAAAGAGATGGATTCATGGGCTGCGCAAACGCAGTCCTTGGAGTGGCTGCCTGCAGGGCAGTCCTTGCAAAACACTGGAAGATGGTCCTGGTGCACATGGTGTGATGGTGACACAGGGGCAAATGCAACAAGGGCAAGCAGGCGTGGGGTCAAAGCAAAGGCAGGCAAGTGAAGGCATGGCAAATGCGGACCAGAGATACAGCATGAAAACAGGTCGGCCTCTGGTATGGGCCGTGAGGTTCTGTGGAGGGAGTGTGGTGGTGCCGACCACTCCGAAAACGGGCTCGGACCTACCCTACTGTCTCCCCCCAACCTATCGCCTTTGCCTGTCTCTGTCCATACCCACTCCCTTAGTTTGCAACAAGAAAACAACAAAATTTAGCCCCTTTTTATTCTTTTTTATTTATGAATTTATTTATTTTATATTTTCTTGTCCGTGACCTTCCTACTGTCTTTGTCTGGCTAACCTATCCTGTCCATCTACTCCCAACCGCTAAGTTCCTTTTTTGGAGGAGACTAAGGGAGAGACTCGTGTCCTGTCTCGAGGCCCAAGGAAACCTCAGAATAGCCTCCCACATAATTCAGCCATCTTACCAAGGTGGGTCCAGCGGCCTACGGAGAGCGAAGGGATGGACGGTGCGAAGGGGTACATTTCCGAACTATCCTAGCATTTATTAACTTTAAACTACCCCGGGGCTTTTCCATACGCCTGGCTCTTTAAACTATAGGTTCTAACAACCATGATTCCCGTCGCCTGTGTTGGCGTCTATTATTAATTTGGGCCCTGCCCACAATTTTTCACTCGTGCCCTTGCACAATTTCATGGCTGGGCAGTGTGGCTCACTTGGCAGGGATTTCCCTCCTGTCGGACTCTAATTACGACACCCCCGGGCCCTGAGGCTGTCTCTGAGCCTACCTGCTCCCTCTGAACGTGGGGGGTTGCCCTTCCTGGCATTTCCCCCCTCCATTGCCCACGTGGCATTTTGGTACTCCAGGTCCCGTTCCGCGGGTCGCCCGTGCCCACTACACTATCCCGGTCCCTTGGACCCTTGGCCTACTCTGGCCGACTAGTCCGGTGCCCTCTACTCAATACTCACCTTTCCATAGCCACGCTCCCAGCCGGTCAACGAACTCTTGCACCCCTCCAAATGGGTTTCTTGCCTTCATACACCACCAACACAGAACGACCTCCTTTTGGTAAATTTAATTAACCCACTAACTAACATTACACTGTCCCCGGGGTCCCTTGGGTGGGATTCACTCCTCCCCCCAATCATTCATTCGCACCATGCATTCCACATTCACTCCACTCACACACTTGGGCCCGCTGACCCACACTCACTCAACATGCTTCCTTCAATTTTTCCATTCACTCCACACTCTACCTGTGTTCCCCTAACTATCTCCTGCTCCCTCGTCGTCCCTTACTCTAATGCACGTTCCATTTAATCTACGTAGCTAAGCTACGTCCCCACTACACATTCCATGTCAGTCCATGTCTCCCAAATCCATTATAAATCTAAATCTACTTTCCCACTAACTAGTCCACGGGCCCCACGGAGGACGGCTCATGCCTCCATGAGGCCGGTCTATCTCAGCTAAACCCATCCTGCTAACTGGTGCTCCTATGCCCAAGCGGGATGCTTGCCACATCCTGCAGGGTCATGTACTTGGAGCGAGGCTTTTAATTTTTTTTTCTGCACCGCCAAGGCGGCGGTCTTCGGCTTACTGGATCGTCCCTTTCGTCGGGCAATACGTGTAGCCATGACGTCACCCTGCCAATCACACCGAGCGCTCGCTTTCAGGGCATCCGCCATGCGAGCCGACGTGCGCTGCTCACCTGAAGCTCGCGCCGCGAGGTCCGTCCCGATGACGTCACTCGCACACGGACCCTGCGCGTTTTACCATGTCGTTCCTGCGACTTGCTCCGCGCGTCTCGCACACGCCTCTTGCGCTGCGCAGCATGTGGAGCCTCGCACACGTTCTCGCATGGGGACCCGATAGTTCCAAATTCACTCCGTAGTCGCCATTTTAGCCGTCCACGCTATGGTCTTTTCCAAAACGCGGGACGTTCACGCTCCGGCTTCTTGAGTTGCGTTCGCCCAGGCCGCTCCGAAAATGAGGAACGGACCTTGGACGCAACGTTCCGCGGAGCCAGCGCGATTTCCAAAATAAACCCGTCCACCGTCTGGGTCGGTCCGCATACCATTTTCATGCACGCACTCACGCATGCCATTTCACTCGTACTACTCACACACTTCAACACACCCGCACCACTCACACACTCCACCACACACTCCGGGACAATCACACTGGGGAAGGGAGTCCGCACAAGGGATTCCGAAGCCTCTACTCTCCCCAAACTCCGCATGGACCCATTCGTACCATTTACCCGCTTGACCTCGCACGGCCCGACCGGACTCACCTGGTCGCAATCCACTTCGAGGGAACATACCGTCTCGCTCTGTTCCTGAGGGAGGCTAATCCGATGCTCACATTGGGTCCCAACACATTCCACCAGCTTGACCCCATTGTCCCCTCCTATCTTGACATGTGTGTGCTTGTCTTTAGTTTCATATAGTTTCTCCTCTACTCCTTCTAATTCCCATGTCTCTGTTTTCATTTCCATTGTCTCTTTTAATTTTTCCATCATCCCTTTTCTTAATTCTCCCTTAATTGTGGTTGCGTTGCTCGTCGTCCCGACCTCACCCGTCTCCGTTGCGGGCCCAACATCTTTTACACTCCCTTGTAGCTCAGGCATCTCCCCGCGTATCGTGCCGATATCCCCGCCATGTTTTGTTCCATGGTCCGCATCTCACCTTTCACCTCGTCCAAGCTCGCTTGCAGGCTTAACCCCATGCACTGCATTTCACCCCTGCCCTCATCCATTTTGCGCTCCATGCTTTGCGTGCTCGCATCCATTTTACGCTCCAAATCCCGCTCCATGCTTTGCGCGCTCGCTTTTATTTCGTTCTGCATCCTTTGTGCATTCTCATCCATCTGGCTTTGCATTCGTTGCGCATTCTCGTCCATCATACCTCTTATCACCTCCAGGAACTGGCCCATGTCAAGTGGACTCGGCGCAGCCGATCCGCCATGATGGCGTGCGGAAATTTGGGAGGGGGGGTGTCATATGCCGCCCCTGCCACTCCCAATACCCCTTATGGGTTTGGCTGCGGGGAAATGTCTTCCTGCATGGGGGTGTCATCCTGGACCATGGATTCCCCTAAACCTACCTCTAAACCCACCTGAACCAGCTCATCTTGGCTTACTATGTTGCGTTTTGAGAAAGAAATTTTACTCGCTCGCTATTTGGGTGAAACGGGGGTGGGGGGGGGGTTTGCTCCCTACACCGCTGATCCGAATCCCGTTAATTTCATGGAGGCGGAGGGGTTCGAACCCTGCTCCTGAACACCAATTGTTGTGGGGCCGGGTATCGGTGGTGAGCACGACCGCTAGAGGGAGCAGTAGAGTCGGCTCCACCGAACACCCGGAATTTAGGTCGTGACTCTCGGGTAAGTCCGGAAGGCATGGGTCCCTTGCAGGACCATGAATCGCCAATAATTTGACCGCGTGGGGTAGGGTCAATTGCAAAACTTCAATATACCTAATTACCCATGCGGACAAAGCTACCGGGGAATTCACACTCTCGAGCGGAACGAGCCGTTACCGTGCCCGAACCATGTGTAACCCGAGCGGAGGTTACCAAGGCCTGTCGGTCCGAATGAACAATTTACTGCCTCGCTATTTCTCAACACACACTGTGCTAAGCCAATGAAAGAAACACAGAAATGAGCTGGAGCATTTAACAGATATTTATTCACAATAGGCAGGGAGACACAGAGCAGAGTTATCCGAATAAGCAATGCAAATAATGTGCAACAAAAAGCCCTTAACAATTCTACTTATCAGACGGGCCCACACACAGACACACACACCCCCAAAAGAAATTCGGGCTGCGGCCTTTATTGATACCCCCCAGCTCGGAGGGAAGGTGAGCTGGAGGTAAGAGCCTGTCTTGGACCTTCCTGCTTCGTGCGGTTCTCGACGATCGGGCCCGGCGAGACTCGAACCTGCAACACGACGCCGCTCCAAGCACCAGGTATGGAGGGTAGCGTCGGGCACTGGCACGCTCCACCGGCAAAATCAGGTGACGAGGCAGGCAAAGCAAGTCAGCTCGGCAGGCAGACGATTCACGGCGGGAAGACCCAGACTCTGAGCCTCAACCAACGAACCTTCTGACTCTTTCACTCGGTCGCCCCACACAATTATCCCTCCTTTTTTACAGGTGGGAGGGATCCGTCTTGCGTCATTCCGACCTCATTGGACAGGCATGTCGGACGATTTCCCGGCCGTCCGAGATTGGTTGGAGGGAGTTGCTCATGTCTCCGCCCCTCGACCAGGAAGTCGAGCAGCAATATGTTGCGTTGGCTGCCCATTGGCCGAGAGGCGGCAGACTTGCTCGCACCCCTCCGATTGGCTGAGAGGGGTGCCATGCCCGTATTTGGAGCGAAATCCAAGACGCCAACGTCCGAAGACACCCCGCCTGGCACATTGGACTCCGCCCACGGCTGTGCTTGACACGCACGCGTGCAATGGCCAATGGAGGAAGGTGGAAGGAAGCGAAGGTGGGTGTGGTTGTTGAAGTTGAAAAAACCTAGCAAAAAATATCCCGTAGTGCACACATGTAATTCCCATTAGACAGAAGGGGATGGATTCTAACTGGACACTTACTTATTGACATAACTAACTTTGGGACCTGAATGTTTAGTGTGCATGGTTTCCAGATTCGTAACAATATATGGATATTATATTATGGATATAAACCAACATATAGACAAGACAAGTTATATCTCAAAAGGTTATGGACTAATTCAGACGAAACTTGGTTCACAAGTTGGGTATGTGATAATAGCAAGCTGATTCGATTTTGGTTCAGGTCTGGATCCAGATCCAGCCTATCTGTGGGATATAAAATGTGAACTGTTCAGTCTGGCGGAGGTATGCGCTCCACCGAGTGTCGTTTGTGTAAATGTCTTATAGCGGGTAACTTTGCTTAAGGCCCAGTCACACCTTGACGTTTTAGCCAGCTTATGCCGATTTTTGAAAAATTTGTCTAAAACGCTGGGACACGTCGAATACGTTATGGGTAAGTTTTGGAAACATTGAGAGCACGCTGAAAAACACTGCCATACGTCATAGTACGCTGGCTTTCATCGTTGTACTTTGCGATTGTCCTCAAATTTTAGCATGCTTGAAATTTTACGACTTATGCCAGCATATGACTCACAAGTTCCGCTACGCTAGCCATAAGTTGTAGGCACGTTATGCGATCATTGACACGCGTCGACACACGTTAATTGTATGTTAATCATGTCGAAACACGTCGAAGTAATGTTTAGCGTACCCGAAACTTATTTCTAACCTATGAGTAACGTGTTGTAGGCACGTTACGCGATCGTTGACACACATCGACACACGTTACATGTAAGGAACTCATAAGTCGAAACACGTCAATGTAATGGTGAGCGTCAATGTAATGGTAATGGAACACGTGTTCCAGACTCTCTGTTTTTTTTTTTTTTCTTCGGTATGACGGTGATGTTGACACTTCGATTTCTAGTGCGGTTATGATTTAAATCGTTGAGCGGCAGCCTATTAATTATATTATATTATAACCGCACGAGAAATCGAAGTGTCAACATCACCGTCATACCGAAGAAAAAAATAAACCAATGTCACCCGCAGGGTTACCCGTATCTTGCCAAAAGGTGACCCCATGTGACTTCTTTAAGGTCACACTGGGGTGAACAGAGCTGCTATCCACCAGGAGCGACTCCTTGAGGAATATCTGCCTACGAGAGATTCCGATGAGAATCGTTCTAGAGTAACCATTAAAAATATGTGTTTGCCTCATAACGTCACCAAATGACGTCATAATGTCTCAAGCTTGACATATCTAGAAAGCACTCATCGAGGTGTTCAATTTGAGGTACTACACGATATGGTTCATAAAACTTGAAAATTTGACCTTGGGGTCAAATATATTTGACCTGAGGCGCTAACCATGAAGGTCAAGGCCAATCACCACCAAAAATTAATCAGCTGAGCGCCAGACCATGAACTATATTCCCATAAAGTTTGAAGACAATCCGATCAAAATTACCCCAAAAATAAGGGTTTCGTCGACTCCCCTGATTTGCGCCAAAGTGACCTTGACCTTGACCTTCAAAATTTTGTGCACTGAAAGGGACCTCTATAGGCCTCTGATATGCGAAGTTACAAAAATTTCCAATGATAACTGTGCTCTGCAGAATTATTTATACGTGATTGCAGACAAACAAACAAAAAAAAAAAAAAAAAACACAAGCTGACTAACATATCTTGCAAAAACTTCGTTTTGGCAAGATAAAAAAAAACAACAAAAAAACAGGGAGTCTGGACACACTGACGCTAACCATTACATTGACGTGTTTCGACTTATGAGTTCCTTACATGTAACGTGTGTCGATGTGTGCCAACGATCGCATATCGTGCGTACAACTTATTCCCATCGCATGCGGAACGTGTGAGGCATACGGCAAGTACAGTACGTCGTAAAATGTTTAACACGTTTAAAAGTACAAGACGTACTCCACTTACTACGATGTATGATAGCGTACTTTAGCGTTCTATTCACGTATACCAAACTTACCCATACCGTATTCGACGTGTGCCAGCGTTTTAGACGCATTTTTCAGAGGTCAGCATACGCTGGCAAGATCGCCAAGGTGTGACCGCGATGTTGACACTTCCATTTCTCCGGCGGTTATGATTTGAATCATTGTGCGGCAGCCTTTTAATAGGTTACGTCACGTCATCGTCGGCGATACGTGCAGCGCGCTATGCATAAGTTTGACTATCATTGGGCATAGGTTGTGAACGCCGACAACGGGCTAAGCATTCGTTCGTATAAGTTGGCTATAACACAACGAAACGTTCTGTGCCCGTTACTAATACGTTATGCATACGACCAACTCGTTATGAATACGTCCGAATCTTAAAAAAAAAAACATCAAAAGTTCAGCGTAAGCCAGCGTTTTACATACATTTTGATACATTACCATTGCTGGCTAAAACGTCAAGGTGTGACTGGGCCTTTAGTGCAGTTATTTTTCCATTGTGCATGAATTAGAATAAGCTTGAGGGAATTTAATTGTGATTTTGTGATGTGTCGTTATGTGTGTAGAAACCTGTTGCCTTCCCTCTCAGAGTTACAATTGGTTATTGATCTTGATGCTGTTGCAGCACCATGATCTAATGAGATTTCTACCCTTAGCAGATAGATGCATGAACAGTTTGTTGTTTTCCACCTTGGTAAGTAAGTCTGAGTACCAACATTTGTTGTTTGACAAAACAGTTCCTTTGTGTTTCACACATCCATGCGTTGATTGAAATATGTTTTTCTGTCAACAGCGGTGACAATTGAGAACAATTTGGGGGGTTGGGCGGGAAATCCCTAATAACATATTGTTGCGGATTCGCGCCCGCCGGCGTGCGAGCGGCCACGTAACTCGAATCGCGGCACGTCGCCCACCGGACGGACAATTCCGTCATGACCCTCTCGGACTAACGCCGGGAACTAGTCACGGGTGGGCCTTTCGGCCTCACCACGATCGTGCCAATCGGCCCCCCACGTGGGATAGGGTTGCTCGCCAAATTCGACCTACCTAAGTACCCACACGGAGGGTAGACCGGGCGATCGCACCTCGCCGCAGGTCGACTTTGGACCCGTTCCGTACTATCGGGATAACCGAGCGGTGTTATCGTCAACCTCGACGGTTCCGATTAATTATTGGGCGTATTTAGCCCACGACCAACCCTTTACGTGAAGTAAGATGGAGATTTAAGCGACCCGTTCCGTACTATCGGGATAACCGAGCGGTGTTATCGTCAACCTCCACGGTTCCGATTAATTATTGGGCGTATTTAGCCCACGACCAACCCTTTACGTGAAGTAAGATGGAGATTCAATTAAAGAAAAGATGAAGCGAAACAGGAAAAACAGTTCAACATAAGGCACATTTATTCCGCGGCAAACGGAAAGCACACATATACAATTACAACAATTATGCACAAAAAGCAAATGTAAAAGAAACACAACAATTATGCACCAAAAGCAAATGTAACAAAAGAAACACAATGCAGATCTACTACCGACTACGCGAGCACACGGCAACACTTACACAGTTTTACTTTACAGACGGCGCCGACAACACATATACTCAAAATCAAAAGAAAAAGGGGCCACCCTCTACGACAAGGGGGCAAGACGAGCCTGGGGCCGGAACCGCGTGGAGCCTACCCGTCTTGTGATGAGCCGCAAAATGGCGGCGGCGCCCCGACTCCGCGCTCCTCCGCGGGCCTCGCTGGCACTGCCTGGAATGGGGTGGGAACGGGGCCCCCCTTTTCGCACTATCTCAGCGCGGGGGGGAAACAGGGGGGGTTGTTGATGCTCTGGGGAAAGAGGATAGCTGGCTTGCTTGGGTCCCGCGACGAGCGACTCCACTGCGCCCTCGACCGCGTTCCCGGCTTCTCCTCTCTGCAGCTCCCCGACAGACTCCGAACCCCGACAGACCGACTCTCCTCCAGACCCGTCTTGACTGCTGCTGCCACACTTCGCTGCCGCCACAACGGTCCCGAGCCCGAAACGGAAACTCTCTCCAACTCGAGCCCGAAACAGAAACTCTTCTCTCACTCGAGCCCGAAACAGAAACTCTTCTCTCCCCGAGCCCGAAACAGAAACTCTTCTCTCCAACTCGATTCGCCCCGCGCTCGGCGCTTTATAGTCAGCAAGAGAAACCATATGCAGATTTTCGGATCAGGATCGGCTCGGGGGCGGAGCCACGCTCGCCCATTGGACGGAGGAAAAGTGAAAAGTGAATGAAAGAATCATTCCTGATCCTCGAATCTGCATATATCGATTCTACTCCGACGCGCCTGGAGGTGGGGCCAAATCGCCCCGCGCTCGCTGATAGGACGGAACAGAAGTGGGCGTGAATCATTCCTGATCTGACTTCCCCGGAAAGGCCGCTTTTTGCACCCGCTGCTCGGCGCGCGCCCTGTACGAGTCCAGGATTGGTGCCCACAAGCGGTGCAGGAATGGCGGCAGAAGGAGGAGAGGTGAAGGTGGTGGAGGGTTTATTGTGGTGGTCCCTGGCCACGGTGACGCTTGGAATGGCGGTGATGCGATGATTGCGAGAGCGAGTTGTGACGGTAAAGGTCGTGGCTGTTGGCGTTGTTGTGAAGCGGCGTTGCGGTTGGTGGTTGTTGTGTGATGGCGGTTGAGACGTGGTTGGTTCTAAATAAAGATAGAACAGAAAAACGGCTATCTTAAAGGGTCGCAGCCCGAATGAATGGCATTTATTCCCTCTAAACAACGGGTTTGGGGCTAACTACACATGTACTTACAGATATCTCACCTATGGGACCTGAATGGTGGTTTGCGAATTTCCTCAACCACAACAATATACTAATAGTTGATTTTAATGAGTTTGGGAGCATTTGTATCATCTTATATATTATTTCCGAGTTTGTGGTTTCGTGTCGCGCTATCTTCGACTTTGTTCTGCGCTCGAGTAACGTGATATTTGGCTTACATTATCTCAAAGACCATATGAGGTGCATGGTACAAAAAAGTAAATAAAATGGTTCTGAAACAGTGAAATCGTATTCCACTTACTGCATTAAAGTAAAATTACTACTGATACTCTGCATCAGTTCCTTTCTCAAACACACCCACCCCAACATGTCGCGCAGAGCGCGGGTTATGCTCGTCAGGATTACAAAACGGTTGGCCTTCTGCTGCTAGTGCCAGGCATCATTAGAGAGCTTATTTGGAAGAGGTTGTAGCAAAAAAATGTTGCAGGGGGAGGGGAATAAAATCCAGGTGGCATGTAAATTTAAGAAAAGATTGTTCTCGGAGACTGATAAAGCTCTTCTCAAAGCTCAACAGATGGAAATGTAGAGGTTGAAGTGAATTGGGCTGCACTGCGAAGTCTAATTTGATGAGAAGATGTGCCAGCTTAAAAAATAATGTGTTGAAGGAATTGCTGAAATACACACACGAAACTACAATGGCACTCGGAGCACCAGGCTGAACAGTTTGGTTCTTTTAAAATCCCACTGCTGGGCCGGATTTGCATCCAGACCTTAACCAAAATCTAATCGGCTTGTACTTATCATCTACCCAACTCCTCCACCAAATTTTGTCATAACCCATTCACAACTTTTTGAAATCGTGCAATGCTGTATATAGTCTTCGCCACTATGGTGATTGCTTCATGGTTTTGGCTCCAAGGTGAATGCTGGTATTTTTGACCCAATGGTGAAGATAGATAGGTGAGGGGTTGAGGTGGGGTTAGCAAAGAGAATGATTGGTTATGATTCATGACCGAACACAAAAAAAAAACAAAAGAAAAGACTCATGGCAGAACAGCTGTACACACAACGACACAGCAGAGTTTGTGAAATAATCCACTGGCACATCTGCAAAAACTTTGATATCCCAGTTCCAAAGAATTTGTGGGAACATGAACCAAAAGCAATCACTGAACATGGAAGTACCGCTCACGTATGACCTCATGATCCCATCGAGCATGAACATTGAAAACAAAGCGTTGTGGCCAGATATCATACTTAGGTACAAAAAAAGAGAGAAGAAGGCATTGCTGATTGAGGTGTTAATACCAGTGATTTTAACTTTCAAGCAGTTCCAACTCCAAGAAAAATGTTCATTTGTCCAATTCGGATATATTTGACGTTTCTGGCGTCTCCAAGAGGTTCGGTGATTTAATACGACGGTTCGGTGATTGATAATCGCGCACCAAGCGAGCTGTTTCTTATCAACCGTTTTGTTGGAGTGCTTAAGCTAGCGCTCTACAATATTCGCACTGTCACATTCGCATTCGCAAATAATGCAGAAATCAAGAAAATGACCAAATACCAAGACCTCAAGATGAAGTGAAAAGATCCTGGAAGTTGAAGAATGCCAAAATTGTACCAGTGATAGTTTGAGCTACGGGAATGATGACAGAACGTCACAGAGATAGTAAAAACCATCCCTGGGAATATTATTACAAATGAACTACAGTTGGAAGCTGTCCGGTGCTCAGTGACGATCCTGAAGAGATCCTTCGTTACAAAACTTTGAGAACAGAAAACTTCACAGCTTGGTCCATGAATCGTGACCCTGTGTTGAAATGAAGGTGGATACCTTGAGCCCACCCTGCGAGGACTCCACTCCACATTCTGAAACCTGCATATGTAGATACCAATCAATGACACACACACACACACACACACACACACACACACACACACACACACACACACACACACACACACACACACACACACACACACACACACACACACACACACACACACTTTGGTAGGTCTCTGTTTCACCTCATAAAACCCACCCACCACATGTGGAGATGGCAGGCAACAACAGCAACTTACACGCACGTGTAAGTGCGTGTAAGTTGTGTGTGTGTGTGTAAGCAACTTACACACACACGGATACTTTGAGACCTGGGGCGTGAGCAGTTAAAACCCACGCTGTCTTCCTGGCAAAGGTCTGCTTGCATGCATACATGCAGTGACGTTTGCACCCCACTGTTCGGCTCACTCAGAATCTGATTCGTACATGCTAGTCCCCTACATAGAGAGAGAAGGTTGGGGAGCAGGGGGAGGGGTGGGGAGAGAGATGTGGGGAGGGGTCAGAGAGGGGGGAAGAAGTTGGGGTAGGAAAGGGGTAGGGTTGAGAGAGAGAGAGAGAGAGAGAGAGAGAGAGAGAGAGAGAGAGAGAGAGAGAGAGAGAGAGAGAGAGAGATATATATATATATATATATATATATATATATATATATATGTATATGTATATATATGTATATGTATATATATGTATATGTATATATATGTATATGTGTATATATATATATATATATATATATATATATATATATATATATATATATATATATATATATATATATATAAATAAATATGAGGGATTCTGGCAGATGTGATGCCCAGTTTATCATCCATCGGAGAGATGGTACACACATTGATGGATGAATCACCCTACCTGTGAAACACTGGGATGACAGTTTATAGCTGGGTTGGGATTTGAATCCAGGCTATACAGAGCAAGCATGCGTACCTCTTGGCTTTCCCGTCATGGTGTTTTTTTTTTTTTTTTCATTTTTTTTTTCATTTTTGAAATTTTTGATAACTGAAAAGGTTTTTTGCTCTTTGTTATCAAATAATTTATTTTGCCTTCCTACCTCTGGTATAGAACCGTGGTACCGCCATTGAAACTTAAACGTGCGCCAAGCAAAATGATTGAAGAAACTTTTTTTATTTTTTTATTTCTATTTATCTATGCCGAAGTGATGGGTGGTATAATGGAAGATGTGTCATTTAAGGGAAACATCGTGGAAAATAAAATTTCACTTTTTCAGTGAGCCAGGCACCGCCTCTTGCACCACAGAACAACATGTGGCTAAGAACGTATTCGAGTGACCCCTGAACTTTGTTAAAGTCGATCGACGCACGGTATATAGCGACAGTGCGAATATTGTAGAGTGCTAGCTTAAGCACTCCAACAAAACGGTTGATAAGAAACGGCTCACTTGGTGCGCGATTATCAATCACCGAACCGTCGTATTAAATCACCGAACCTCTTGGAGACGCCAGAAATCTCAAATATATCCGAATTGGACAAATGAACACTTTTCTTGGAGTTGGAACTGCTTGTAAGTTCGATTCTGGAGCTTAAATTTTGTAATTCCTCTTAGTTTAAGAGATACTCACGGTGATCGCATGTGTGGAAATTAAATAAAGCAACGGACACTTGACGTCTCTGGACGTTTATAGGCTTTGCAATGTACCCAGAGATTCGTAGCTATGATGAACAGGCATTCGATAATATGAGTGAGTGAGGAAAGTGGGGGAAAAAAAATTTACCGTTAATAAATCATTGCAGCCTCTTCCAAGTCAAGGCATGGTTGAGCAGTCCAAAAAAACATGGCGGCTTCAGACCCCAGCGAGGTTACATAGGATATGCTTTCAGACCCCATAGAGAGTGGTGACTGAGGATGCGCCTGATAAAGGATGTAATTAAATAAGGCCGTGAATTGTCTTCAAAAGGGTTTTTTTTAAAAAAAATTCACCCAAACACCCAATTTTCACTCTTGCATTTCCTTAGAGTTTTCTAGGTATGTATGCAAAGTTTTCAGGCTGCTATGTTTCATGGTTTTGGAGTTATGGAGGCGACACACTGACACATGGACTGACACACACACTGACATTTATTAGTATAGATTGTCATATGCAAGGCAGTGTTATCCAATCAATAGGTTGACATTAACATTCATGTAGCCACACGTAACAACAGCGTTGGTGAGCTTCAGATGTGCAGGTCATCCATCATATGTGATCTCTCACAGAATATGTACCATAACATATGTAACACAACAGTGGGACTGAGTGACTTAATATTGTTTTATGTTATTTTTTCAGTTCGATGACATGATGGAGACACCAGCATTGACTTGTACCTGTATACTACACACAGGCCAATTGAGCAAAGATGAGATCAAACCATTGCACAAGAAGTCATGTACGAAGGTCCTGGGTGTGAAAGAAGCTTGTTCCTCCATGCTCATTGGTAACTCCAAATATGCTTCAGTGTGCAACAGTCTACCCGAAGACTATACCGAATGTATAGTGTATCAAACACAGTTCATGTTATAGAAATTTCACGACCATGTGAGAAATTGAACAGAACATTATGGACCCTGAGCGAGCACCAACAATGCAAATCTCAGAAGAAACTGACTAGGAAGCTGACGAGGTATGTCTTTACATGTTTACAAGTACAAAGACTGGCTATTGAGAGTTCAAGTACTCATACAAAAGCATTTCAAATCCTTGCTGAACATGTGAAGGAAAATGTCAACAAAGACGATTGTGCCAAACTCATGACCTCGATCCATCAGGTCAGGTCAGGTATGGGAGCATGTGCCAGAACAGCGCGTCGCTGCGTCCACTTTCCGCCGGTACTCCAGGGGCCTCCGTCTGGCCATCCCCCAGGCAGATGCCAGGCCCATCCCCATCTCCTTGAGATGATGGTCAACCTGCTGCAACCATGAGGCACGTGGTCGGCCCACTGGCATCCTCCACTCATGAGACTCCCTCGCTGAGAGAATCTGGTGAGCAGGATCAGCGTCAGGAAAACGAGCCACATGTCCATACAGCCGCAACTGACGCTCACGGACTATGCAGGTGACAAATCTCATCCGAGTCTCTCTCAGCAACCGCTCGTTGGACACAAAATCCGACCAGCGATAACCAAGGATTCTCCGAAGAGCTCTGGTACCAAAGGAATTAAATCTCCGTCTCAGATCCTTGGTCAGAGTCCAAGTCTCGCACCCATAGAGCAAGACTGGAAGTACCAAGGACCTGAAGACTCGGACTTTCATCCTCCCGCACAGGTACCGGCAGCGCCACACCCCATGATTCAGTGAATCCATGACTCCCCAGGCCCGACCCAGACGTCTATTGACCTCTGACTCGCAGCCAGCAGAGACATGAATATCACTGCCAAGGTAAGTGAATCTCTCCACGACCTCAACATCCTCACCACAAACGGGTGCAGACAAGATGGCAGCATCCAAGACATCAATGAAAAAAGCCTGGATCTTAGTTTTGACCCAGGAAACCCGGAGTGCCAGCAGCTCCGATTCCTCACATTCTGCACCTCGAGGGCCCCCAAGAGGATGTCTAAAGTCTCCGCAAAGATGACTGCATCATCTGCAAAATCAAGGTCCGAGATCTTGACATTGCCAAACGATGCACCGCAATTTGATCTCTCCGACATCCTCCCTAAAATCCAGTCCATACAAGTGCTGAAAAGTGTGGGGGCAAGTACACATCCCTGACGAACTCCAGTAACAACTGGAAATAAGTCAGAGATGGTACCACCACACTTCACAGCACTCTCAGTACCAGAGTAGAGTTCAGACATCAGATCGATCAGTTTTGGTGGCACCCCACGAAGACCAAGAATCCTCCAGAGGAAATCCCGATTCACTGAATCGAACGCTTTACAGAGATCAACTTAGGCTGCAAGTAGCCCCTGCCGAAACTCTCGTCTGCGTTCGATGAGGACACAAAGTGCAAGGATACGGTCAATCGTTGACCTCTTTGGTGTAAAGCCTGACTGCTCTGGACGCTGGTGCTCAAGCAGATGGTGGCGAACCCTATCAAGAATTATCCGAGCAAAGACCTTGCCCGGCACTGAGAGCAGCGTCACCCCTCGGTAGTTGTTGCAGTCTTGGCGATCACCCTTCCCTTTCCAGAGAGGGACAACAAGGTCCCTCTTCCAGTCAGTTGGGATGATGCCTGTGTTCCAGGCAGAGCACAAAACTCCATGCAACGACACGAGTGCAGCATTTCCACCAGCCTTGAGAAGTTCAGCATGGATGCCACAGATCCCTGGAGCTTTGCCCCGTTTCAACTGGTTCACCGCAGCCCGTGTTTCCACAAGCGAAGGTGGACCACAGTTGATTCGAGGGTCAGCAACAGGGATTGTAACACCCTTGACGTCCAACTCGACAGCTGGGGGATCAGCCTGGTACAACCGCTCAAAGTAACCGGCCCAGCGGGCCTTCACTTCAGACTCCTCTGTCAAGAGCTTACCACTCTCTGCTCGAACTGCAGTGCTCCGAGGGATGGGCTTGGATGAACGTAATGCGCGAATTCCCCTGTAAGTGGGACGAGAATCACCTGTCCACAGGTGATGCTCTACCCCTCACAGATTCCTCGCACATAGGCCTCCTTGTCCACCCTCAGTGCACGTACAGTTTTACGCCTCAGCTCCCTGAACAGCTCAGCTCTGCCATTCAGCCTGGCCCTGCGACTCTGGTCAATGGTATCCAGTGTCCCTTGAGAGACAAAATTCTTCTTTGCCCTGCGGTGAGCTCCAAGGCATCCACCGGCAACATCAAGGACGGTGGTCTTGAAGGCGCTCCACAACTCTTCAGGACCGCCCAAAGCACCCAAGACCCCCAAGTGTCCACTCAGCCTGTTCGCAAACTCCTCAGCTACTCTCTCATCCCTGAGCTTGGCAACATCCAGCCTAGGCTGGGATGGTACCATTCTCCAGGATTTAAGGTGCAGCTTTAGAGTTGCTACAACAAGCCTGTGGTCAGTATTGAGGAACTGAGCACTCCGGTGGACCCTGCAGTTCTGGATCATCCTCCAACGACCGTCAATGAGGACATGGTCAATCTCCTTTGCCACACCGCCAGCGTTGGAATACCAAGTCCAGCGATGAGCTTGTGGGTGCTGAAACCATGAACCAGCCACCCTAAGTCCATGACTTCTTGCAAAGTCAAGGAACTTAGTGCTATTCTGGTTCATAGTTCCTGACCCATGGGGACCAACACACACCTCATAACCATCCCTATCAGTTCCAGTCGATGCATTGAAATCCCCCAAGACTAGAAGTGTATCTCGTCTGGGGCACTGATCAACCACAGACTCGAGTGTGGCGTAGAATGCATCCTTCACGGTGAGATCACTCGCCTCAGTCGGAGCATAAACAGAGACCAGGGAAATGACACCTAAGGAGTGACGAATCCTTAATCTCATAATACGCTCGTTGACCGGTGTTACCTCAATTATCATTGGGGTCAGCTTATTGGACACAGCTACAGCAACTCCTTGGGTATGGTAACCATCAGAGCGACCAGACCAATAGTAGGTGTAACCACCCACCATTATCTCGCCGCAATCCGGTCTCCGAACCTCAGAGAGAGCTGCAATCCCGATGTCCAAACGCTTGAGCTCAGATGATAACAGAGACAGGTGATCATCCTCTCTTAGGGATAGGACATTCCAGGCACCCACCTGAAGGGACCGCCTCAGGTTAACCCAAGGAGACCGCCGTCTGGTGGACGACACCTCAGCACCACTCCGACACACTCTCCCGCAATCTGACCCAGGGATGTTACCCCGTGGTTTCCCTCCTATCATCAAAGATTGGGGGTCCCGAAGGCTTTGCCCCAATCCCGTCATCCGGTGAGCTGCCCTGCGAAGGGAAGCTGCGCAGGAGGTACTCCCACGGAGTGGGTTTTCAGATTTTTTTTTGCGTTTTTGCGTTTTGCGGAATGAAGGGTTTTACGGTGGCCGGAGTGCAAATCCATGCCCTTTATAAATCAATCCATGCCCTTTATAAAGCAATACTGGGTGATTTAGGAACTGACCAATTCAGAATAGTTCAACCTCTAGCTGATAAGATACTGCCTCATTCCAGGGCTGCTGTATCGTTAACCAAATTCAGTACAAAACACAAACATTTTGAATAACAGTACTATGGACAAGTATCAAGCAATAAAATCCGCTCAGCAGTATGCTAGTTCATTTGACTATGGATCAATGGAAGCAGCACTCCACATTAGAGCCACTAGTCAACATCTGCGAAAAATATGAAAAGACATTCCAATTCACCTACCTCATGAGTTTTTCTGAGACGTGAATTGTTGATACTGTTTTAGGGTCTATAACCTTCTGTTCAATTTCGTGCACGGCAGTGAAATTTTTATAATATGAACTGTGATACCCCAAACGTTTGGTGTAGTATTCTGTTACGCTGTTGCACGTTGAAGCATATTTGGAGTTAACACTGAGCATCGAGGACCGAGCTGCTTTCGGTACTTTTTCACAAATTCTTACCTGTGACAATTGAAAATTAGTTTTCATGTATTATTATCATGGGGCTGTGTTGGCCTTGAAAGTACTTTCATTTTGATATCTCACTTGCAAATGTAGCTTCATGTTTAATAAATCTGAAAATAAAAACGATTTTTCAGTTTTTGGAGAAAATTTGTTACGGGTATAACTAAAAACGGCTTTTTTCACCCAAAATGCAGAGGATGCGACAATTAAGAAATTTATTTTCTGGTTCAGAAACCATTCTCAAACCTTTTGGCCTCCGACATGTATATACAGTGGAGAGAACAAGTATTTGATACACTGCCGATTTTGCAGGTTTTCCCACTTACAAAGCACGTAGAGGTCTGTAATTTTTATCATAGGTACACTTCAACTGTGAAAGACGGAATCTAAAACAAAAATCCTGAAAATCACATTGTATGATTTTTAAATAATTAATTTGCATTTTATTGCATGAAATAAGTATTTGATCACCTACCAGCCAGTAGGAATTCTGGCTCTCACAGACCTGTTGGTTTTGTCTTTATGAAGCCCTCCCATTCTCCACTCATTACCTGTATTAACTGCACCTGTTTGAACTCGTAATCTGCATAAAAGACAGCTGTCCACACTCAATCAATCAGACTCCAACCTCTCCACAATGGGTAAGACCAGAGAGCTGTCTAAGGACATCAGGGACAAAATTGTAGACTTGCACAAGGCTGGAATGGGCTACAGGACAATAGGCAAGCAGCTTGGTGAGAAGGCAGCAACTGTTGGTGCAATTATTAGAAAATGGAAGAAGTTCAAGATAAGTCAATCTCCCTCGGTCTGGGGCTCCATGCAAGATCTCACCTTGTGGAGCCTCAATGATCATGAGAAAGGTGAGGGATCAGCCCAGAACTACACGGCAGGACCTGGTCAATGACCTGAAGAGAGCTGGGACCACAGTATCAAAGAAAACCAGAAGTAACACACTACGCCATCATGGATTAAAATCCTGCAGCGCACGCAAGGTCCATCTGCTCAAAACAGCGCATGTCCAGGCCCGTCTGAAGTTTGCCAATGACCATCTGGATGATCCAGAGGAGGAATGGGAGAAGGTCATGTGGTCTGATGAGACCAAAATAGAGATTTTGGTTTAAACTCCAATCGCTGTGTTTGGAGGAAGAAGAAGGATGAGTACAACCCCAAGAACACCATCCCAACCGTGAAGCATGGAGGTGGAAACATCATTCTTTGGGGATGCTTTTCTGCAAAGGGGACAGGACGACTGCACCGTATTGAGGGGAGGATGGATGGGGCCATGTATCGTGAGATCTTGGCCAACAACCTCCTTCCCTCAACAAGAGCATTGAAGATGGGGCGTGGCTGGGTCTTCCAGCATAACAACGACCTGAAACACACAGCCAGGGCAACTAAGGAGTGGCTCCGTAAGAAGCATCTCAAGGTCCTGGAGTGGCCTCGCCAGTCTCCAGACCTGAACCCAATAGAAAATCTTTGGAGGGAGCTGAAAGTCTGTGTTGCCCAGCGACAGCACTGAAACCTGAAGGATCTGGAGAATATCTGTATGGAGGAGTGGGCCAAAATCCCTGCTGCAGTCTGTGCAAACCTGGTTAAGAACTTCAGGAAACGTCTGATCTCTGTAATTGCAAACAAAGGTTTCTGTACCAAATATTAAGTTCTGTTTTTCTGATGTATCAAATACTTATTTCATGCAATAAAATGCAAATTAATTATTTAAAAATCATACAATGTGATTTTCAGGATTTTTGTTTTCGATTCCGTCTTTCACAGTTGAAGTGTACCTATGATAAAAAATTACAGACCTCTACGTGCTTTGTAAGTGGGAAAACCTGCAAAATCGGCAGTGTATCAAATACTTGTTCTCCCCACTGTATAGTGCCGCAGCTGTTGGACTTGAAGGTGCGTTTCCCCCCAGCCCTTTATTCTGTCCCAACAGCAGGGTTTAGGGACACAATAGAGGGAGGTTTGGACAAATAAGGGATGTGGGGAGAAATGAGGGGTTCGGGGAGGCTGCACAACTTGGACAAGTGAGATACAGAAGCAAACACTCAGGAAGGAGAGAGGTGGGCTTGGGGAGGCTTAACGGGGTAGAAAAGATCATGGATTTGGATGTGGGATGACCTGAGATGGTGGAGAACAGCTGTCTTGAAGTGTATTGTGCCGGAGGAAGCCGGCTATGAAGCTGGTGAAACGTTGTCTGAGACTGGGTCTGCTCTTGCTTTTATGCTCAAATTAGCGGAGTCGATCTAGTATTTTTACTTTTGATTGGAAGTGCTTTCTCCGTTAAAAAGGTGTAATCCCAACTGCCACAATTTTATACAATGTATATATATATATATATATATATATATATATATGTATACAGTAATACCTTGACATACGAATGCACTAACTTACGAGTATTCCGAGTTACGAGCCGTTGCTTGGACGATTTTTTGCTTTGTGTTGCGAGTCTAGATCTGAGTTACGAGTGGAGCGAGCTTTGAGACACGTGCAGCCAAGCAAGCGAACACCCGTATCTCCCGCCTTTTCACGCATCTCCGGACACTCACTCGTTCAGTTCTCCTGGTTATCTCGTTGAGTAGGGTCGTACCATAGTAATCTGCGTTGTGTTTAGCTCTTGTTTTTTCATTGGTGCAGTTATTTTGCCAAATTTGAAAAAACAAATGAAAAAAAATTGTAGCAATTAAGTTTAGCGATAAAGTGAATAAATAACAAAATAAAATTTTTTTATCAAATTACGTTTAGCGATAAAGTGTGATGAGACCTTCAAATCTCCGCCTATCTCCTCCACCACCACCGCCATCTCCACCAGAATCTTTCGTAAGCCGAAGTCGTCTCATCTCCAAGGTAAATACACTTTATAAAACTAGTTTATTTACTTGTATTCTATTTTATTATCTTTGTATTAATTATTTATAAATACATTTCTCATTTTTAAAACTATGTAACAAGTCAAGATGGCGGCCACGAGGGGGCACGGATTTTTCGGGTCCATTTTTTTTTTTTTTAAAGATCACTAGGGGTAGTAGTATCCCTGTGAAAAGTTTTATGCTTTCTGCAAAAACTGAAATATTCTGGTGCTTAGCCGCTGTACTATATATGGAAGCAGAGATCATATCATGGGTATTGGTGGAAAGAGATCACGGAGGAAGGTGGTGGTGTCGGTACAGGAGGGTTGATGCAGACCAAGCGTTTAGATGAAAGACAGGTTTGGAAAATAATCCTTGTGCAGAAGAAAAGAAAGAGTTATGAAGAACCGCAACACGTGTGCTTATGGTGGAGAAATAAGGAAAGTGAAGCATTTTAAAATGTACTGGATTTTTCGGCGTACAAGTCGATACTTTTTTCACGAATGTCCGGGCCTCGACTTGTACCCAGACTTAACGTATCTTTGTTTAAGACACTTAATTGCATAAATGAAATTGCTACATATTAGAGACAGATATTAAACAAATCAATAAAGAACACAAATCAAATACACAATTAAATGAACAGTTTCAGGGGTACTTCCCAAAATGTCGGGCCGATATTGCTTGGCGGGACGGGAGAGGTGTGGGTGTGGAGTGCAGATGTTACAAGGAGCATCTCCTGTTTCATGTATTGACGTCCTCGGACGTGTGTTCGTTTCTCGGATGTACTGCTTGAATTATAATTTGTAGGCTCGGAAAGCAATGGGGAGGTAAGCCAGGAGTGGTATGGTGTTCCCCTCACCATGATCGGTCTTTCGGGTGAGCCGTGCGGTGAGTCAGAATGTTTGAATAGGACTCCTGGAGGCATGACGAGAGGAACTGATAGAAGAGAGAAAGCAGTTTTTAGGAATGAATTTGAGGAACTGATGAGGTGAAGGAGATGGTCGATTTCAAACCAGACCAATATGCCTTGTACTGTTATGTACGTCGGCACCTTGTGCATCTCTAAAGCCTACCAAAGAGACTCGCTTTTATAATCGTGCCACCAGAGAAGTAGCAGGACAGGCTGAAGGGCGAGCTTGACATGGCTAAATTGAACAAAGAATGCCTGCCATTTGGAGAGATGCGAGTAACAAAAGACCAAGGGCAAAATGCCTTGACTGCAAAACCTTAGGACTGTTGTTAAAAGATTGACTCCCAACCAACTGTCATGGTGACAATTGAAGTCTCCAGAGAAACCATGCTAGAAATCTAGAAAATGTTGACTTTGCTTGATGGCTTTGCCTTTGGCCAGGCAGTTAAGTCTTATCTGTGGCTTCCATCCCCAAGAAACACAAACCACACTTATCTGTAGCTTCCATCCCCAAGAAACACAAACCACACTTATCTGTCGCTTCCATCCCCAAAAAACACAAACCACACTTCCATGCTGCTTTAAGGTGAAACCAAGATGGATCACTGCAGCAGCATAAGGCTATATTTGGGATAAAGGTGGGGGGGGGGGCAAAAGTGGTTCCCTAGTTATATCATGAATACAATCTGATTATGTAGGAACATTGTGATTGAAGCTGTCCATTCTCCTTGAGATTGAAAATAATTTGTGAACAGGAAGGTTGATATCGTGAGTTTAGGGATCCTACTGTTGAGGCTTATAAGGATTTCGCTTCCCTGGCATTGAAAATCCTGCACAAAAGAGTGGCATCTCTCATAGGTTTATGATTTCTACAACGTTTCAAAGCAGCACAGTAACTATTATGAGGATGTACAAAGTGGTTTTGCAGCATTTGCCAGATGCACTTTTCTTGTCCTTTGGATAGTCCACCTCTTCAGCAACAATGCTGGGCTGATTGTCTTGTGTATTAATCCATAACACCAGCCCAAGGATCTTTACTAACTTCTTCATCGCACTGGTGCTTTGGAATGTGAACAGATGACACTTCCCAGATGTAAGCAGAGGGATGGCAATTATTTCATCTGCCATAACAGGCTTAGTCATGTGAATGTTAAACTGTGGTTTTGTTTTGAGCATTAACGAATAGCGGCAGCACTGTTTGTTGCCCTCTCTCATTTCAGCACTGCCGTGTTGTTCGGTGCCTCCAGATCTTCCTTCACAATATTTTTCTTTTCTCTCTACTTATTGCTTTCATGTGTGTGGTGTGTGTCAAATATATCATCTGTGTTCAAGTCGTTACTGTCTCGATAAGTCTCGACCTGGTCAAAATCCCTTATCAACAACTTGTACTTCAAAAGTTTTTTTCTGTGGACGTATTTTGTAAAGGGTCTCTGAACTAACCAACGTTTTATTTGACCTTCCAGTTGTGTTTCGCAGCTTTACTTGACGCTTTTCCATTACACAGCATTGATTGTATTGGCTGGCAAGATCAGTTTCATAAAGATGCAAGTGAACATATAATAATAAGCTCTGCATTCCTGTGAGAGGTCTTCTTCCTCAATCCCTATCCCTTCTCTTTTTCAGTCAATGTGGCGCACTAAACGTGACACTGTCGAAGGTTACTTTTTGGCTGGGAAGGACATGGTTTGGTGGCCGGTAAGATTGTGGATCGAAGTAACGTAAAGTGATGTGCGAATATCAGCTTGTGTGAACAGCTATCTTTTTAGCTTTTTATAAATGCTGACCTGGTCGTTTTTCACTTTGCTTATCTAGTATGGAGAGTTTAACTTCCTTAACGGCATTAATTGTTCAGTATTTCTCAATTTTCCTTCATTGCACACTTTCGTTTATCTGACCGCCAGATTCAACAATCTTTACGTTTTCAAGATAAAGCGGGGCCCTGTAATTTTGAGGAATGACGTTATCATGCATATCAATAAAATCCACCATCCAAGGAGTAGTACGTACAATTCCCGTGTAATTGCCTCCTCGTCCAAAACAAGGATGGAGTCCATAAGAAAATGTTTATCTGTCAAGGCTGGAGTGCCCCAAGACTGGTCTGGGCCCAGTCCTTTTCCTGATCTTCATCAGTGATCTATTTGACTCTTGAAAATCCTCTTTATTTATTTGCTGATGACTCGGCCCTCTGACATGACTTTCCTCATCTGATGTGACTTGCCTCATCCTCTGACGTGACTGACAGGAACGTTGCAGCCTCTTTCCTCCCTTTAGACCTTGTGAAAAAAAAAATCACAAGTTGGTCAAACACTTGGAATATGTCTTTCAATCTTGACAAATCTCACACTCTCACCATATCTCTCCGAAAGGACCATCTGGCAAACCCTCTCCCCACCCCATCTACTTTCTTAACAATGCAATTTCAAAATAGTTAACCATAATTGTTCTGTTCCTGAATGCAAATGGGACTCATGGAAATGCCGGAAATGCGATGACAAACAACATGTATCACAGCCCTCACAGCTCTGACTCCCCCTGCCCCCCCCCCCAAACATGATTGATAGTAAATATCATCATTTTGAAAAGTTGATTTTTAAATTTACTCTTTGCATTCACAAGCCCCAGATATGACCTTCCCATCGCAGTAAGAAGCACCAAAAACCAGATACGGTGTCTCCCTCTGAGAAGTCTGCCTGGTACATCCGGTTCCCATGTGAATAATAACTGGCACAAGATTCGTGTATTTTCACGGTGTGAAGATGTCCTTTGTTGAAGAATCAGCAGCCATTGCTCTATTGGCAATGATGTATAGCGTCGTCTTTTCAATTACAGACGTTCATTCACTGGTAGTGATCTGTCAGGGGTTTTGGTATAACGCGTGCCCGTCTACGAACCTTCTGGCCTTGCAGCAGCCCATGTCGTCTGGATTTTGCAGTTCAGTTAGTTGCAATGTCTCAGGTACTTTCCCAAGTATTTCAGCTTTTCTTAGAATCTTTGTGAGCCATTATTGGTAACAATCCTTATCTCGAATGCACGATACAAGGAAACTTGCCTTAATCAGTGTTGCTGCAAAGGGGTTATGCGCATGCGTACCGAGCATTCTGGGGTGGATTACATCGTTTTAAAAGTCTGGTGTTCTGTCTAATTGTGGTTCGACTATTTGTGGGCGACATTTCTCAATTGAAAAGTTAATTTTATCTGAGGAGTGGCTTTATTTTTGCAAAACCTACCTGGTGGCACACCCAATAGCTCCAATTGTATGGAATACAAAAACAAACCAAAGTTTTAAGAATGTATGAGTACAGTACAAATTCCACATTCGAGAGAGATGAAGCTTTCACACGTGGTCATTCATGATGTGTTAAGTGCAATGAACTCATGCTGATGAGCCTAAGATTGTCGGCAATAAATGGGAATGCGATGTGAAAGGAATGCTTTTGTCTCTTGTACCACAGGTCGGTGCATCGCTTTTTGCCAGCAACGTTGGCAGTGGGCATTTCATGGGCCTGGCAGGGAGTGGTGCTGCCTCTGGAATCGCTGTAGGGGCATACGAACTAAATGTATGAGGGGGAGGGCTGAGTGTAGAGACTGGTTCAGGAGTTTTATTTTATTATTATTTTTACTCAATATTTTCACCCCCCTTGATCTTAACCTCATTGCCACATAACCCATATTTGCCTATTTCCTCCGATCTTACATTTTGCAGGTCTTTCAATCCCAATTCCCATACCTATGATCCAATGCTAATTTTATCCAAGCTTTTACAACCAACATTTAATATCTGAATGCTTTAACCACTATGACATTAAATATTCCCACCTTTTTATCTTTTTAGTTTGTCCATTGCATGCCCTAAGCCATAATATTTTGAACAGCCATGCCAGTTGACGTTTTGAAGGTTTCTGTGTTTACAAAGTCACACACAACAACTTGAGCTTGTTTCCCATGTATGAGCTTTTCTCAATGGTGTATTTTTGGGTGCTACTGTTATGGGCTTGTTTGTCTTTGAATATCTGACAATGTAAGCAATCTTTCACGTGGGATTAAACAGGGTTATTGAAGCTTTGTGGAAGAGCAACAGTTTACACCGACACTTGGTGAATTTGAACTTTACGGGAATTTCAGAGTGGCATCTAAGCCCGTTGGTTTGGCTTCACACGAAGCCCCAAGGATAGTTTGTTCATCGTGTCGTTTTGTTTTGCAGGGAATGTTCATAGTGTTGTTGCTCGCTTGGGTCTTCTTGCCCATTTACATTGCCTCTCGGGTGAGTGTTGCATTCTTAACCTTCAATACGTTCTTCCATGAGGTTGCATTGCCTGTTCATGTAAACACATTTTTATAACTTGACATAATTTGCATGTATGATGTGTTTAAGGTGAGTGCCCTTGTCTAACTGATGTCTAACTGAGTAGGCACGTGTGGATTTCATTATCATAAGCATCCCTTGCAATAGCCCGCCCCCTCGCCCTCTCGAAAAGCAACTTTCTGAGTTGTTGGGTGGGTAAAATTGGAGCTTTGTTCTCGCATCCTGTTGACACAAATGTCTGTTTCTAATAATTCATCCAAAACAATTCTCTACGACATTGTTTATTTTGGGAATGACAAAGAACCGCAACTTAAAGGCCCAGTCACACCTTGACGTTTTAGCCAATGTATGCCAATTTTTGAAATTTTTTTCTAAAACGCTGGCACACGTTGAATAGGTTATGGGTAAGTTTTGATAACATTGAGAGCACGCTGAAAAACACTGCCATACGTCGTTGTACGCTGGCTTTAAACGTTGTACTTTTCGGTTGTCCTCAAATTTTTGTATGCTTGAAATTTCACGACGTATGCCGTCGTATGACTCGCACGTTCTGCTACGCTGGCCACAAGTTGTATGCACGGTCTGCGATCGTTGACAGACGTCAACACATGCTACTTGTAAGTTAATCATGAGTTGAGACACGCCGAGGTAATGTTTAGCGAACCTGAAACTTATTTCTAACCTATGATTAACGTGTTGTTGGCACGTTACGCAATCCTTGCCACACGTCGACAGACGTTACTTTTAAGTTACTCATAGGCTGAAAGACGTCGGTATAATGGATCGTCCTTGCGTCAGCGTCCACGGCCACGCCCAGGACACTTATTTGCAGCATTCTTCAAACTTTTCTTCAGCATGACGAGGATGTTCACACTTCGATGTCTAGCTTGGCTATGATTCCAATTGTCCATCGGCAGCGTCTATTTAAAATAGTCGAGTTTGAGCGTTTTAACACGTTCAGAAGAAACGCTTCAAATTTCCAAACCCCAGCGTCAAAAAACAAAGGCAAGTGACAGCAATTTAAATCGTTCATTGTAAACAATGAAAATAGTTGAGTGGTACCGTTTAAAAGTCGTTGAGTGTAAAAAAATCCAATTGTTGAGCGCAAGCGTCTACTTTCAATAGTGGAGTTTGAGAGATTTAGCACGTTCAATAGAAACGATTAAAATTTCCGAGCGCCAGCGTCAAAAAACAAAGGCGAGTGACAGCAATTTAAATCGTTCATTGTAAACAATGAAAATAGCTGATTGGTACCGTTTAAAAGTCGTGGAGTGTAAAAAAAAAATCCAATTGTTGAGCGCAAGCGTCTACTTTCAATAGTGGAGGTGCAGCCATTTAAATCGTTGAGTGGCAGCCTATGAATAGCAAACCCCACGCCATCGGCAAAGATAAACTGCCGCACGATATGGATAAGTTAGGCTATCGTTGGGCATAGTTTGTGAACGCCGGCTACATGATAATTATTCGTTGGTATACCGTATCTATAAGTTATCGAAGCGCTCTATGCACATTATTAGTTCATTGTGCATTTGTCCAAACCGTTATGAATAGACCTAAATCGTAAAAACAAGCCATAGCTCATTGTTGAAAAAGCCCCATAAAAAATTAGCCGCGAAGAACTTCGAACAATGGTGCAAAGATGCCTCCTACCCGTGGACACGCGGACGCAAGGAGGATCCATCATAACCCACACCCTCCCCTTCACACTCACCTACTACTGCCAACATGAACAAACTACTACTAATACTAATACTGATAGTGATACTGATACTGATACTGTTACTGCTGACATGGACATCGACTCAAAAAGGACTCGAAAACACTGTTGGGTTCCCCTTTTATGAACACCATTTTTATATACCAATTCCCAAAATCGCTGGGAACACGTCTTTATATGGCAGTTGTAAGTTAGAAACACGTTCATTTATTTTTTTTGTCGACCGGAAGACGTCATTGGAATACGTCTACATACGTCAATGTGTGTTGGGACTACGTAAAGAATTGGTTCAAAGCACGTCAAACATAAGTTAGAAATAAGTTTCGCGTAAAAAAGACATTACCACGACGTGTTTCGACTTATGAGTAGCTTATAAGTAGCCCTTGTGGACGTGTGTAAGCGTCCGCATATCGTGTGGACAACTTATCCCCATCGCATGCGGAACGTGTGTCATACGCCAAGTACGTCGTAAAATTTTGAACATGTTTAAAATTTCTTGACGTACTCTACTTACTACGACGTATGATAGCGTACTTTAGCGTTCTACTCACGTATACCAAACTTACTCATACCGTATTTGACGTGCCCCAACGTTTTAGACACATTTTTCTTAGGTCGGCATACGCTGGCAAGATCGCCAAGGTGTGACTGCGATGTTGACACTTCCATTCCTACGGCAGTTATGATTTGAATCGTTGTGCGTCAGCCTTTTAATAGGCTACGTCACGACATCGTCGGCGATGCGTGCAACGCACTATGCCTAAGTTAGACTATCGTTGGGCATAGGTTGTGTAGGCCGACAACAGGTTCAGCATTCGTTGGTATAAGTTATCTATAACACAACGAAACGTTCTGTGTCCGTTACTAATGCGTTATACATAAGACCAAGTCGCTATGAATACGTCCGAATCTTTAAAAAAAAAAAAAAAAACATCAAAAGTTCAACGTAAGCCAGCGTTTTACATAAATTTTAATACGTTGCCATCGCTGGCTAAAACGTCAAGGTGTGACTGGGCCTTAACCAAGGTAGCTGAAGAAGATGGTGCTCTGATGGTCCATTCGTTTGGGCAGGGGAGGATATCTGTTAAAATAGACTGGTGGGAGAGCCTATGGGAGTTGTTACAGCTATTGCTCTGCGTTGGTTGTGCAAGGGCATATGCAGGCACATGCAACTGTGTACATTTATTCCATTGTGGGTTTAGCAGAAGGGAAGAGGATTTCAATGATGCTTTTGAGATCGTACTGCTGCTGCTTATACTTGGGGATTTTTGCAAAAAATGTAGCTGTTGACATGGCCATTGAGGGCATTTTTGGTGCTTTGTTGTGATTGATGAGTGGTGTATAGCGTTACTGAAGTCAGTCACTGGATTTTGGTATTTAAAGAATGTGCCGTAGCTGTAGATGTTTACTCGGCCCAGAAAAAACCCCCAAAAAAACAAGTAAGTGCATTGAAGATATCCCCCACCACCATCAAGAGGAGGGAGAGGAATAACAATCTATTGGGTGGTCAATCTAGTCTACCTTTATTAACCTCCGCCATCTTCGAAGATGGATGGAGGTTACTGTTTTCACCACTTTGTTTGTTTGTTTGTTTGTTTGTTTGTGAACAGTATTATGGAAAAACTCCTCGACGGATTTCGACGAAACTTGGTGGGGGGGGGGGGGGGGTAAGGTATGGTCCAAGGATCATGCCATTAAATTTTGGACTTGGCCCCCTCCCCCAAAAAAAAATTTAGAGAAAAAAAAAATTTTTTTTTGCATTTCTACATGTTTTAAGTGATTTCCAACCCCCCCCCCCCCAAAAAAAAATTGTTAGAGGAAAAACTTTTTTTTTTGCATTTCTACATGTTTTAAGTGATTCCAACCCCCCCCCCCAAAAAAAAAAAATTGTGAGAGGAAAAACTTTTTCTTGCATTTCTACATGTTTTAAGTGATTTCCAACCCCCCCAAAAAAAAAATTGTTAGAGGAAAAACCTTTTTTTGCATTTGTACATGTTTTAAGTGATTTCCAACCCCCCCCCCCAAAAAAAATTGTTAGAGGAAAAACTTTTTTTTGCATTTCTACATGTTTTAAGTGATTTCCAACCCCCCCCCCCCAATAAAAAATGGAGAAAAGAATGATAACTGTCAGCACTGTTAACATCATATTTAATGAATAAGATATAAGGTTCACTTGAGTGACCCAGCAGTATTGGCGGTGGAGGTTTTGCACTCTCCCTAGTGCTCCCCCTCGAGTTAACCTCCGCCATCGAAGATCGGAGGTTACTGTTTTCACCCCTTTCTGTTTGTTTGTTTGTGAACAGTATTATGGAAAAACTCCTTGACGGATTTCGACAAAACTTAGTGGGGGGATTAGGTATGGTCCAAGGATCATGCCATTAGATTTTGGACTTGGTCCAAAAAAAAAACAGAAAATTTTGCAACTTTTTTTCAAAAAAATTCGATTTTATTTGGAAAATATTTGAATTTTTTTTGCATTTCTAGATGTTTTAAGTGATTTCCATCCCCCAAAAAAATTTGTTCGAGGAAAAAAAAACAACAAATTTTGCAACTTTTTTTTCAAAAAAATTTCGATTTTATTTTTTTTGGCATTTCTACATGCGCGTCGATCTAGTTTCGTTTATTCAATCGTGGTTCAGTAGAGTCTGATCCGTTTTGACCTACAATGAATAGGATATCAGGTTCACTTAAGTGACCCAGCAGTATTGGCGGCGTAGGTTTTGCACTCGACCGAGTGCTCCCCCTCGAGTTATCAGTATTTCCGTCGATATGTTTGTCTGTCTGTCTGTCTGTCTGTATGTATGTCTGTTCGGTCCAGTGCTCCGTTAATACAATGGTGATTTCGATGAAACTTGATTGGTAGGTTCATACCATGACCTCGTTGTGTGCAAATGAGAACCGTTGCTATGGACCCATCCGTTGCCGAGCAACGGACCTTTGAAATTTTCAAACAAATCTCAAAAATTAATTTTTTCGAAAATCAAAAATCAGGCCACGAGCGACTGTGGGCAGTACATTCAGCCATATTGTCAAAAATTTCCAGCCGGATCCTATGAAAACTGTCGGAGAAGATAGGCTTTGAATGAACCCTGGTCGAAAACAATAAAAAAACGAAGTTCATTATATCTCAGAGACTATGAGTCAGATATACATGAAACTGGTATGGTAGGTTCATGGTATGTCCTAGGTATGTGTGAGAAAGAACCGTTGCTATGGACGCTTTTGTTGGCTAGTAACGGCTGAAAAACGACTAAAATCGACTATGCATGTCCGCCTACCGGCTTGTATTAATTACAAGCGGTACCCGACTGACAGTATCCGGGGTGCGGTACGCGACAGTGGGCGCGTTGTCTCTGGCCCAAGCCACACGTGTGGAGAATGTGTTTGTGAAGGAGGAGCTTGAGTGGAGAAGGGGTGGAGTCCATAGGGCGAGGGTGGAGTAGTAGGTGGGATCAGGTAGGTGGGTGGGGTCGACGTGGTGTGGGCGGAGACGAGGAGGCGGAGTCGAGGAGCAGTAGGTGGGTCATGGCGGTGTCGAGGCGAGGCATGTGCGGAGACGAGGAGGCGGAGACAAGGAGCAGGAAACACAGACCGACGGGGCAAGAGGGACTGCCCCGACCTTTACAGGGCCCGCAGCTCGGGGGGAGGGATCATGCCGAATTCAAACGTCTACCTGAATAGGGCACTCCCATTGGCCCCGACCCCTCACGTGGCCCGCCAGCTTGGGCCGGAAACCGCCTCACTTCATTTCCGGCAAGGCCATCTCAAACAGCGGCAATATTGCGCTCCGGACCCACGAGATGACATGAATCGCCCACACCGAAATTGGCATGCGAATCATCCTGCAAAAACCCCCAGGCGACCGGTCGAGGGTCCCGCATGCCCGCTCGGGTGTTCTACCAGTGCGGATCAACGCATTCGTTCTGTGCACGCCAACGTGGCCCGCACTGTACATTCCCTGGCTCGATCGCAGCCTTGCTGGCCGCAGAGACTAGAAGACTTCACCATCCGTGGAGAATCCACCACTGCCAGCGAGGACCGAAGGTACATCGCCATGGATAAATCCATGCACGTTTCACGAGCGGCGTACATGTCTGCTTTCAAGCACGTTCCATACAGTGCGCGCGGTTCTGCCCTTACACATGTAGCCAGCGCTCGCGTTCACACGATTCCGCTAGCGTGTGCGCGGGGCGAACACCAATATGTCGGGTATTGAGGTTAAAAAAGAGCAAGCCGCTTATACCCGCACACTCGCATCCTGCCCAACATGGCGTGAAGTTGGCTTTATTGGCCTCCGTACGCGTCTCGTGCAGCTTGGACGTCGTGTGGCTGTGTTTCCCATGCCGTGAAAAACGCCATTCGTGCAGCCTCTTAAGAGATATTTACTTGCATGCCTTTCTAATGCAATCGGCAATTCTCCCCAGACCATCGGAAGCTCGAGTCAATAGTCCAGCACCAACTAGCACACGACATGACTCTGCGCTGCAGTTTCCCCACCATGGCACCACACGTGCTGGCCTCCACGAGGGCCCATCTCACAGCGAAGGCGCACGTGGCAGATTTACCTCAGGAATAATGAGAAAAGAAGAAGAGTGGGGATGAAATGAAGGAAAAAATAATTGAAGCAACCCGAGCTATTAGATCATCACAACGCACTCCCTTGTTGTCCCACTAAACAAAAGGAAGGGGACTATCTACCTGTATAATAATGGAATAACTGTCTTGGGACACTATCTGTTGTGTGCATGCGTTTCTGGGAACCACAACAATATATTTCACCCATATTTGGTATTTTCTTCAGCCTGGTGTTGGCACAGTGGTTAGGACAGCGGCTTGGGATCCAAGAGGTCCTGAGTTCAAGCCCCGTTGGGCCACTGAATTAATACACCAGGGGGTTGACTCAGCCTGTCATCCTTCCGAGGTCGGCAAAATGAGTACCAGTGTACTGGGCCGGTGTATACCCCGGTTAAAATAGGTGTACCATATCCCTGTGTCGTAAGAGGCGACTAGGGTTGCGTCAGGAAGGGCATCCGGCGTAAAACATGTGCCAAATCACTATGCGGATCATACGGATGATCCGCTGTGGTGACCCCTAACGGGAGCAGCCGAAAGAAGAAGAAGAAGAAGAAGAGGGGTTGACTCAGCCTGTCATCTTTCCGAGGTCGGCGAAATGAGTACCAGTGTACTGGGCCCGGTCTATGCCCCGGTTCGAATAGGTGTACCATATCCCTGTTTGTCGTATGAGGCGACCAGGGTTGCGTCAGGAAGGGCATCCGGCGTAAAATCTATGCCAAATCATTATGCGGACAATAAAACGGATTTCCATACCGGATCGGTTGAGGCCCAGGTTACCAATAACCGCCACCGGTACTGTTGGTCAGCGGGGTACCGGTGGAAATTGTGTTACTGCTGGGCGAAGGAGGAGAAGGAGGAGAAGGAGACGGGGAAGGCGTGTCCAGAAGCAGTGGGAGAGGGGGAAGGGTAGAAGTGTGGAGGTGAGAGTTGGAACTCTGAATGTTGGGACTATGACTGGCAAAGGGTGAGAGTTGGCTGATATGATGGAGAGAAGAAAGGTGAACATACTGTGTGTACAAGAGACCAAGTGGATGGGGAGTAAGGCTAGGAGCATTGGAGGTGGTTTCAAACTGTTCTACCATGGTGTGGATGGGAGGAGAAATGGTGTCAGGGTAATTCTGAAGGAGGGTTATGTCAAGAGGATATTGGAGGTGAGGAGAGTGTCGGACCGAGTGATGAGTGTGAAGTTGGACATTGAAGGGGTGATGATGAATGTCATCAGTGCATATGCCCCACATATGGGGTGTGAGATGGAGTATAAAGAAGATTTCTGGAGTGAGTTAGATGAAGTGGTGGAGAGTGTATCCAAGGATGAAAGAGTGGTGATTGGAGCAGATTTCAATGGGAATGTTGGGGAAGGGAATAAAGAGGATGAGGAGGTGATTGGTAGGTACGTTGTCAAGGAGAGGAATGTGGAAGGGCAAATAGTGGTAGATTTTGCAAAAAGAATGGAAATGGCGGTGGGAAATACGTATTTCAAGACGAAGGAGGAACACAGGGTGACGTACAAGAGTGGAGGAAAGTGCACACAGGTGGATTACATCTTAAGCAGGAAATGCAACCTGAAAGAGATTAGAGACTGCAAGGTGGTGGCAGAGGAGAGTGTAGCTCGACAGCATCGATTGGAGGTGAGGTTGAGGAAGAGAGTGAGGGCTGAACCAAGGACCAGATGGTGGAAGCTGAAGGAGGAAGACTGTTGCGTGGAATTTAGGGAGGAGGTGAGACAGGTGTTGGATGGTGGTAAAGATGGGTGGGATGATTGGGCAACTATGGCAGAAGTGGTGAGGGAGATAGCTAGGAAGGTACTTGGTGTGACATCTGGACAGAGGAAGGAAGATAAGCAGACTTGGTGGTGGAACGAGGAAGTACAGGAAAGTATAAGGAAGAAGAGGTTGGCGAAAAAGTGGGATAGCCAGAGAGATGAAGAAAGTAGACAGGAGTACAAGGAGTGGCGGTGCAAGGCGAAGAGAGAGGTGGCAAAGGCTAAGGAAAAGGCATATGACGAGCTGTATGAGAAGTTGGATACAAAGGAAGGGGGAAAGGATTTGTACCGATTGGCCAGACAGAGGGACCGAGCTGGGAAGGATGTGCTGCAGGTTAGGGTGATAAAGGACGTAAATGGGAATGTGCTGACGAGCGAGGAGAGTGTGTTGAGAAGGTGGATGGAGTACTTTGAGGAGCTGATGAATGAAGAAAATGAGAGAGAGAGGTTGGAAGAGGTGGAGAGAGTGAATCAGGAAGTGGGGTGGATCAGTAAGGATGAAGTGAGGACTGCTATGAAGAGGATGAAAAGTGGAAAGGCGGTTGGCCCAGATGGTATACCAGTGGAGGCATGGAAGTGTTTAGGAGAGATGGCAGTGGGGTTTTTAACCAGATTGTTTAATAAAATCTTGGAAAGTGAGAGGATGCTGGAGGAGTGGAGATTAAGTGTACTGGTTCCGATTTTCAAGAACAAGGGTGATGTGCAGAGCTGTGGAAATTACAGAGGGATAAAGTTGTTAAGACACACCATGAAGGTGTGGGAAAGAGTAGTGGAAGTTAGGTTGAGAGGAGAGGTGATGATTTGTGAGCAGCAATATGGCTTTATGCCAGGAAAGAGCACCACTGATGCAATGTTTGCTTTGAGAATGTTGATGGAGAAGTATAGGGAAGGCCAGAAGGAGTTACATTGTGTGTTTGTGGATTTAGAGAAAGCTTATCATAGGGTGCCAAGAGAGGAGCTGTGGTATTGTATGAGGAAGTCGGGAGTGGCAGAAAACTATGTGAGGGTGGTGCAGGATATGTATGAGGACAGTGTTACAGCGGTGAGGTGTGCGGTAGGAATGACGGACCGGTTTAAGGTAAAAGTGGGATTGCACCAAGGATCGACTCTGAGCCCTTTCCTGTTTGCATTGGTGATTGACAGGTTGACGGACGAGATCAGACTGGAGTCTCCATGGACTATGATGTTCGCGGATGACATCATGATCTGTAGGGAACAGGCTGAGGCGAGCCTCAAGAGGTGGATGTACGCACTGGAGAGAAGGGGAATGATAGTCAGTAGGAGTAAGACGGAGTACATGTGCGTAAATGAGAGGGAGGGTGGTGGTATGGTGTGGTTGCAAGGAGTTAAGGTGGATGGGTTTAAATACTTGGGATCAACTGTCCAAAGTAACGGAGAGCGTGGTGGAGAAGTGAAAAAGAGAGTGCAGGCAGGATGGAGTGGGTGGAGAAGAGTTGCAGGAGTGATTTGTGACAGAAGGGTAGCTGCAAGAGTGAAGGGGAAAGTATATAAGACAGTAGTGAGACCAGCTATGTTGTATGGTTTGGAGGCGGTGGTGCTGACAAAAAGACAGGAAGCGGAGCTGGAGGTGGCAGAGTTAAAGATGCTGCGATTCTCGTTGAGAGTGACGAGGTTGGATAGGATAAGGAATGAGTATATTAGACGGACAGCGCAGGTAAGACGGTTTGGAGACAAAGTGAGAGAGGCGAGATTGAGATGGTTTGGACATGTGCACAGGAGGGAAGCGGAGTATATCGGGAGAAGGATGCTGAGGATGGAGCCGCCAGGTAGGAGGAGAAGAGGAAGGCCAAAGAAGAGGTTTATGGATGTGGTGAGGGCGGACATGCCGGTGGTTGGAGTGTCAATGGAAGATGTGGAGGATAGAGCGAAATGGAGACGGATGATCCGCTGTGGCGACCCCAAACGGGAGCAGCTGAAAGAAGAAGAAGAAGAAGAAGAAGAAGAAGAAGAAGAAGAAGAATTTGGTATTTTCTTCATGTGGGGGTAGGGTGGGTGCAATTGGAATTATCTGAACTTAAATAACCACAATGTAGTAAATATGCACACAAGCTGTATGTATGTTTTCACCTCGTATACGTAACCCGGGTTATTTTTATTTTTGGGATCGATTGAGGCAGCGGTCTGTTGCCTATACCCTGTGCAATGAAAGGGATGTGTAAGAAGAATGAGTTGCGTTATGTTGCATTATTGCTAAATAAATGATAGCTTCTTCTTTTGCTTTCAATGCGATACCAAAGATTTTGCCGAGTATGCCAAATTCCTTGTTTCCATGCGTTATTCAATCCAGCTTGACAACCATGCTTGTCCCTGATGGTGGTGCCTGCACGCTTGGAAATATATAAATTGGTACATTTGTGCCCATGTGATTTGTGAGGTGTGTGGTTCATATATTTTGCCCACAGGTACGGTACCATCATCGTTTTTTGTTGTAATATATTCACATAACTTCGGATTTGAACTTCATGTCCAGGTCGAGTTTGAACCACATTTTTACTTTTATCACTTCCCATAATCATTTGTGTGGATATCGCCTGATCTATTAAAAGTCTGGAACCAAAGGGCCTATGTGAAGGATACTCTGGGATCCCATCCGTCCACTTGGCGGCTTGGCATCCCCCCTGTCAGAAAGATGGCATGCGTTGCAAGGAAGCATTCTTTGCAATGGACCAGCATGAGCTGTGTATGGTCATATCAAATGAATACATACGAAGACACGAGACACAATACAGGTCTGTTCGACAAGACAAACACAGCCACTGAGCTTGGGAGAAGTGCCATCAATTCCCGAGGCAATGTGGGTACCAGCGAAGTTACAACAATGGCGCTGCCTTTCTCACTGCACTCAATGGTGCATTTCCTTCGGGGGAATTTCCTCCTCCCCATGGATACCAGTCGATGGAGAATGTCCATGCTCTAACCTTTAAATGCTGAGTGTCAAGCGAGCAAGCAGCACATACCATTTTAAGTCTTTGGTATGACTCAACTGGGGTTTGAAACCCCGATCTCCCAGACATGGAGCGAACACTCTTACCATTACATCACCGAGTCTGGGAGTTTCCCAGGGTGAGGGGGAGGGGAAAGGAACGGAGGAATAGTAGGGGAGGTGTGGCAAATATATATTGTGCCGTAGCTAATAATTATCAACCCCCTCCCCCCCAACCCACCTCGTCTGCAGCAGGGGTCAGTTAACCACTTGCACTGTGGAACGTGTACAGAGGGGAAAATTGAAGGCCGTATTTCCGCCCCTCAAAGGGGGATGTTTTTTTTGTGCCCATGTCCTGACCCTGTGTACAACCAACATGGATGGAATTTATCTTATTTTGCTCTTACAGGAACAAACAGCACAGATAAATGCTATAAAAGGTGTTGTTAGTGGCTGAACATAGATACACTTACTCTATTACTGTTATTACTTAGATTACTGTTAAGAAAATGTTTTGTTTTTATAATTTTATAAAGGTAACCTTTTTAACATGTCGGGTTGTTAAAATTTCAAATTACTCGTAAAGTTCATCTTTATACATCTGGTGGTGTCGCTAAAGTTTCTGATTTTAAAGCCCAAAAGAAAACCCAAAGTGGATATTTTAAATAATAACTAAGGCCTTCAACTTGTTTAAGAATGAGTGTGTATTTATCTCTATTGTGAAAACATCACATGTTGGGAACTGCTGTTTAAACATTGTATCTTCTTTCATTGTTGTTATTATCTATATATTAATCCTGAAGGACCAATTTTGTGCTCCTCCTAGCGGTTGCGTCACGTTTTTCTCGGTACTGTGACCTGGACTGAAAGAAACTTCGTACCTGTAACAGTGCATCGCACATAGTGGCAATAGTCAACTTTCAACTCTGAAGCAGAATAAACACTTTTTGTTTTACATTCGTTTACATAGCGACGTGTGACGTCACCGCTGAGAGGCGTAAGGACGTCATGACATCATCGGTCATTCGCTGACATCATTACGTCTGTCGTCGACAGACCGTTACCGCTGAGAGGTGTAATTCCACTCCTCGAAAATAGCGTTTGCAATGTAAAACCCTCTTCTACACATGCTGACTACCTCAGAATGTGAATTTGACACAAAAAAGTAACAAGAAACATTGTATCTTCTATATATTAATACTGAAGGACCAATTTTGTGCTCCTAGCGGTCGCGTCACTTTTTCTCGGTACTGTGACCTGGACTGAAAGAAACTTCGTACCTGTAAGAGTGCATCGCACATAGTGGCAATAGTCAACCTTCAACTCTGAAGCAGAATAAACACTTTTCGTGGAGTGAAGAGGCAGGGGCGGGGGCGGGGGATGAAGAGACGGGGGCAGGGAGTGAAGAGGCGGGGGGCAAGGTAAGCAAATCTTTGGGGGGGGGTAAGCAAATTGAAAGCGGGAGACGGGGGGAATGGGACGGGGGATGAGTGGGCGGGGGCTGGGGTGAATTAGGCAGGGTTGAGTGTGAGGGGGTGGACAGGGGGCGGGGGCAAGTGGGCCGGGGAATCAAGAGACGGGGAGGCGGGGAGTGAAGAGGTGGGGCGGGGCCGGGCTAATTACATTTTTGGGCGGGGGTAAGCAAATTGAAGGCGGGGGGTGGGAGGCGGCGGGGGAATGGGGCAGGGGCGTGGGATGAGTAGGCGGGGGCAGGCACGCCCTGTCCAGTCCATGTCACTTGAGTGTGGGTGAGCTGGTGAGGGTGGTTGAATGAACGGAATCCGTCTGTGACGTGGTTTCGGCTAGTTATTATTATTTTTACTTAATAACTGCAGTGACTTTACAGCAACTTGCAGAAAACATTGTACACTAAGACTATTACTATTCTCCTTCATTGTTATTGATGACAGGGTGACCTTATTTGTACTCGATCACAAAACTATGGTTAGGGTTCACTGTTTTCTTTGGAGAGCATCACAATGGCTGTCCTTTTTTGACAGGTGACCACCATGCCAGAATACCTGCACGCTCGTTTTGGTGGATGCAGGCTGCGACTCTACATAGCCACGATGTATCTTTTCATTTATATCTTCACCAAGATCTCGGTACGGCGCACCATTCAGGCGGTGCACTAATTGTGGCATTTTCGTCGTGTTTTCATGTTGGGTTTCCTTGAGGCCTACCTTTCTTCCCGTTTGTATGCGCGATCGTGTTTATTGTATTTTCTCCTTTTTACAATCCGTTTTTATTTTCTCCACTTCCCCCATCCTCCTCCTATCCCTCTCAACTATACCCTACGTTTCATGTCTTTAAAAAAAAAAGCAAAAAAATACCTTTTTTACCTCACGTTGTACCCCACGTGACCGCGTGACTTCCTGTACCAACTTTTCTTCCTCCTCCTTCTGTCGATCTACCATCTACTACTTTTACCAACCCACATTCACCAGACGCCACGATTTTTTTTCTTCAACCTTTCCTTCACCTAATCTTCATCTTTAAAAAAAAATAAAAATGTATATATATTTTGTAACCTCTCACGTTACACCTTCTGTAACCACGTTTCTCGACCCCCTCTTCTTCCTGTAACTTTCGTCGAACCACCAGCCTCCTTCAGCGTTTGCCGATCCAAATTCACCAACAATACACAATTTTTCTTCAACCTTTCCTTTTCCTCATCTTATGCAATCTTAATCAAAAAAAAAAAAGGTCTCTTAAAATGTTACAACTTCCTCTTTCACACACGTGGTTCCCGGTATTGCATCATTTTTCACTACTCGTCTTCTTCAAAAGACTGTTTTCAATTTGACCTTTCCTTCATCCCATGAATAAAATGTCCCACTGTTACGTTTCTTTTCTCCATTCTCTTAATTCTCCTTCATTGCATCCCTCATGTATTGTCTTTTAACGCATCTCTGGCTTAAAATGTTTAAAATCCCAGTTTGTAATGCATGTGCGTGTTCCATCAATCGTCCTTTTTTTCCCATTTTTAGTGCCAATTCACCCCACCTCCTTAAATCTCCCTCCTCCGAACCCCTCACCTGTTATCCCCTCTCTTTACACCTCCCATCTTGCCCCTCATCCTACCTCCGCTCTTGGCACCTCTTCCCTGTCTTCTGTTTTAGTATCAGCTCCTCCTCCGTTGTCCCAAAGTGTGTGGTGTTCTAACATCTGTGAGCTCCATTCTAACCTAACAGATAACTCATTCTCTCAATCAGTACACTCCTCGTCACCACAAACATGCTTTTTCCTTCCTCTCGGCACACCTCCCCCTCTTCCCAACCCCTCAAGTATTGTACCTCCACCTGCCTGCTCCATCCTTCACCGTACCACTGCCAAGTCTCATCCTTCCCCTCTCCCCACCTCTCCCATTGCCCTCCTGTACCTTGGTCGTGCATGCTCTCATCATCTCCCCTCCCTCTCAAAGCGTCCCTCTCAATCCTCGCTCGCAAAGCAACCTTCACACTCTTCCCCCTCCCAGCTTCCCTCCCACCCTTCTCCATCAACTCACCCTTCTCCCTCAACTCTCCCCCTCACCCATCTCCCTCAACTCTCCCCCTCACCCTTCTCCCTCAACTCACCCTTCTCCCTCCAATCTTCCCCTCACTCCCCCTTCCCAAAGTTGCCCCCCTTACATCCACAAAGCTGCCTCCTTCCCCCACCCTCTCTCTTCCACCTCATCACTCCACCTCCTCCAATCTTCAACTGCCCTCTGCCCCCTCTCTTATTACTCCCCACTACACATCAACACATCACCACCGAGCCTTTTCTCCTCCTCATCTGGTCCTCTCCCCAAGCTGTTCTGCAATCCCAAACACTTTCAACAACTCTCCTCATGTCGTCGCCCCCCCTCCTCCCTCGTCCTAGCATCCCACTCCCCTCCCCTCCCCGCACCCAAAACCTCCTCCCTCCCTCTTCCTTAATAGTGTGGACCTCAAAATCCAGGGCCTTCCCTCAACCCTGATAGATCTTTCCATTCAGTTTGCCACTGACAAACCAGACATAATCTGCTTAACATAAATTTTCCTCCTTCAAGACATCTCTGACTCCCGAGTATCTCTCCCTGGTTACTCCCTCCTCCGGTAGGATAGACCTGAACCTCGTCCTGGTGGTGGAGTTACTCTCTTCATCAAAGACTCTATTCCTCACTCACCATGCACTGTCCTCTCTCCCCCACACCCCCAGGAATACCTCTGGCTACAGCTTCCCCTCCACTCCCACTTCATGTTTATATGTGTGTTGTACCATCCACCAAACGGTGATGACTCCATTTACATCTCGTTCTTCAAAAACGTGCACCAACTTCTATCCTCTCATCCCAACTCTCTCTTCCTCATATGTGGTGACTTCAACTGTCGTCATGCCAGTTGGCTGTGTGTGGGTACCTCTCATACCTGCCGTGGAACTTCAGCGAAAGACTTCCGCGATTCATTGGGACTGACGCAATCTGTCAACTTCCCATCCTGGATCTCAACCATTGGTGCTCCATCTCTTCCAGATATGCTTTCGACCAATTTCCCTGAAAATATATGTTGTTTTTCCTCCGCTCCAATCGGTTCATCTGACAACATGCTTGTCAAAGTAGACATCTCTCTGGCTATTATTAGAGAACCACCTCAGTGCCGTCAAAGCTGGCATTTCACTCAGACCAACTGGCAGGGACTTCAAGCAGCCATCAAACTTCTATACTGATCTCCATCTCTACTTCCTCTGACATAAACTCGTCCTGGGAATTCTTTCAAAGAAACTTGCTCTCTCTCAAGCACAGATTTATCCTGTCTCGTCCTCAGTTGTCAAACCCTTCCTCCTGCCCATGGTACACCGAAGCTTGTGGCAAGGCAGTTGTCCTGAAACAACTTGCCTTCACCTCATGGAAGGCTAATCATCCTGAAGGCAATCTCAGTTCTTTCCACAAAACTCTTAACAAGTCTATCCTCAGGAGAGCCAAAAAAACGACATCTTTCTCATCTCAAGTCTGAACTCTCAAACCTGTCTCCCTCCTCCAAATCCTGGTGGCATCAAGTTTAGTCTGTTTCTGGTGTATGTTCCCCCTCCATCCCCTCTCTTACCTCAAATGGCCACACAGCTGACACTGCACGTGCAAAGGCTGAATGCCTAAACTCCGTGTTTGCTTCTAAATCGTGTGTCCCAAACCTATCACTTTCTGTACCCACCTTACCCAGTCGCACCCAGCTGTTCCTGGATTGTGTGTCCTTTTCTCCTGACAAGGTGGAGCATTTGCCGTCAAAGCTCGACTCAGATTCTGCAACGGGTCCAGACAGTGTCAGCCCTCATGTCCTAAAAACCTGCTCTGCTGCTCTTGCTCACCTGCTCTGCTGCTCTTGCTCACCCTCTCTCTGCTCTATTCACCCTCTCATTTGCTCAAGGTCATCTGTCATCTACTTGGAAATCAGCAAACATTACCGCTCTGCATAAAACAGATGCAAAAACAGATCCCTGCAACTATCGACCAATCAGCCTTCTCCTGTTCATCAGCGAGATTATTGAATCCATCATCGCTTCAGACATTAAATCCTTCCTCTTCTCCAATGGCTTGATTTCTGATCATCAATTTGGATTCAGACCAGGTCACTCAACCCTGGACATGCTACTTCTCCTTTACCAATAATGGATGGAGATCCTCGATGCCAGACATGAAATCAGAGCATTATCCCTGGACATGTTGCATCCCTTTGACACAGTCTGGCACCCTGCCCTGCTCACCAAATTCTCTTCCTATGGTATCCAAGGCCATCTCCACTCATGGCTCGCAGACTTCCTCTCCTGTCGCAGCCAACGTGTGGCCCTAAATGGAGTATTTCATCCCCTCTTCCTGTCTCTCAACGATCGAGTCTCATGAGTGGAGGAGGCCAATGGGCCGACCACATGCCTTGTGGTTGCAGCAGGTTGATCGGCATCTCAAGGAGATGGGGATGGGCCAGGCATCTGCCTGGGGGATGGCCAGACGGAGGCCCCTGGAGTACCGGCGGAAAGTGGACGCAGCGACGCGCTGCTCTGGCGCATGCTCCCATACCTGACCTGACCTCTTCCTGTCCAGGCTGGATTTCCTCAAGGCAGCGTTCTGGGCCCTGTTCTTTTTCTGGTTTTCATCAATGATCTCTCCGACTCTCTGGAAAATCCTCTTTATCTATTTGCTGATGACTCCACCCTCTGCCGTACCATCTGTCAACCCTCTGATCAGCAGGCAGCAGCCTTTTCACTCTGCAGATCTGGATAAAATCATAAAATCCAACACATGGAACATGTCTTTCAATCCTGACAAATCTCACACTTACTATGTCTCTCTGAAAGGACCGTCTGGACCCCCCCCCCCCATCTACTTTCTCAACAATCCTCTTGAAGAAGTCCTTTCATTAAAGCTTTTGGGTCTCACAATCTGCCATGATCTTTCCCAGGAAAGACACATTTCCAACCTGGCCTCCAAAGCCAGTTGCCGACTGGGCATCCTCTGTCGTGCAAAGTCCTTCCTTGGCACACCTGAACTCCTGACCACATACAAAGCTTTCGGCCGCAACCTGATGCAGTACTGCTCTCCCCTTTGGGCTGGTGCTCCCACCTCACCTTTTCGGCTTCACGCTGTTGAAACCAAGGCATTTTGGATAATTGGTATCTGTCGCGATGAGGCTGAGTCTTTGGGTCTCTCACTCTCACCGCAGGCAGGTCGGTGGTCTTTCAGTCTTCTACTGTCTCCTCTCCGGCTACACCTCCCCCCCCCTGCTCTGTCCGAGATATTTCCCGCCCATATTTCCGCAGGGCGCTCAAGGTCCTCCAGCAAACCCCTTCAGGGTAAAACTTTCAAAATCAAGAATCACTGCTCACCTTCACTCTTTCATTCCTATTTTTCCCCACCTTTGGAACAAACTCCCACACTCATCAATCCCACTTTTCCAGGTCTTCAAAACAGCTGTTCACCATCATCTCTTATCTTCCCCCATCCAAAACCACAATCATTTATACCCCCTCGAATCCACCCCAAACCCACCTACTTCAAATTCCCTGCTTTCCTTAGGCCGAGGTCACATTTGCTCTACGGCGAGGATACGGCGGCCATACGCCCTCTGAATTGACAGAAACGTGCAGCGGCTGCAGAGAAACTGAGGTGGCCTCAGGGAGGCCCTACGCCGTTTGGCTATATTTTACAGGCCGTAGGGGCGCGGTGGAATTATAGCGCGGAGTTATAACTTTTTTTCATTTCTACGTTCGCCGTAGCAATTCGACAAGCCAAGCTATGACGTAGATGTGTTCCACGTCGACCGTACGTAGGGCGTACGGTGGGCTTGTTATTCGTGCGGCTGCCGTAAGCTCTTCTCAATGAAAAATGAATTTTCCCAACCCCCCAAAAATTACGGCAGCCACACTATTTCCACGGTCGCCGTATGGTGGCCTTGCGGTCTGTGTGACTACCTGTGGGCAACGCAGGGTCGAAGCACGGTTCCCCTACGCCCGCCGTGCACCTACGTAGGCCTCCGTGGCAGTCTGCGTCGACCGTGCGCTACCGCTAGAGATCGGAGTATAGGTGTTTGCCTATACACAGTGGTGCCCCCAGAATCCCAATTTAATTCGTTCCAGGAGGGTGTTCAGATTGCAAAAATATTTTCCCAATAAGAAATAATGGAGTGAATTAATCCGTTCGTGGATCCAAAGAAAACCCACTTTCAAGACACTTCAAACTGAAATTCCCCATGTTTAAGGTAAAATAACATGAGTAAATGACCTTTGGTGGCGGTGTATTGTAGGTAAACTGGTACAATCACCACATCCAAAGGTCCAGACAGGCTCGAGCTCCGGCCTGGGTTCCGATCGCTCGCGCACTCTGCGAGAGTGCTGCCCCTAGGGCAACTCATCGAACATGATGCCCGCAGAACCACAATCACTTTCATCAAACGCATCGGGTTGACGTAATCATGGATATTCCAAATTACAACTGGTTTTGCTGTGAAATTCAATCTTTGCCCGACAGTCCGTCGCACCACGTGATCGGATTTCTTTTTTTGTTATTAATTAAAACACAAGATGATTAAAAAAAACAAACATCACAAATGAAGGTGAAAACACAAACGAAGGCCTAAGTCACATTTGGCTCGGCGGCCGGAGGGTCTCCAAAATGTACGGGCACTAGCAATTATAAGGCGGCCGCAGTATTTCCATGGTCACACAATGTAGCAGTCACACATGTTTTTATTTTTCAGGGAGCTGCACGGCGTATTTATAAATTGTGGAGACCGAAAACGTGGGGGTGCCGTACGGTCTTTGATTTGATGTCGCACGGTGACTTTCGAGCGTTCCTGCAGCGGCCATAGAATTTTCAAGGCAGTCGCAAGGTGCCCGCAAAGCAACCACAGGGGGGACCGCAAGGCGACCGCAGGGGGACCCTAAGCCGAACGTGCGGCCAGACGGACGGTAACGAATGGGTTAATTTTTTTTTTTTTTTACCAGTTCTTTTGTTTCGGCTTGTCGAATTTCTACGGCGAACGTAGAAATGAAAAAAGTTATAACTCCGCGTTATAATTCCACGGCGACCTTACGGCCTGTAAAATATAGCCATACGGCGTAGGTCCACCCTGAGGCCGCCTCAGTTTCTCTGCGGCCACCGCACGTTTCTGTCAATTCAGAGGGCGTACGGCCGCCATATCCTCGCCGTTGAGCAAATGTGACTGAGGCCTAAAGTATCGATCGACACACGAGAGATGCTTTCACGAGGACTTCCACCGACGAACTGAATGAACAAAGCGCGAAGATGCGGCTCAAACAGGTGGGGGAGACACGTGAACAAACATGAACGCCATGTTGTGTTTGGTTTTTTAAAAATGTATTAGGTTTTTAGGGCAAAATTTTCTCAAAAATTGTTCGGATTCCAATTTGTTCAAACAATGGGGCGTTTGGATTCTGGGGGCACCACGGTATATTATAGTTGTAGTATATTCAGTTATATATACTGTTATATTTTTGTTTCAGTAAAAAAAAAGAACTGGTATCTATACCCACTCGTTACCGTCTGTCTGGCCACACGTTCGCCTTAGGGCCCCCCTGCGGTCGCCTTGCGGGCACCTTGCGTCTGCCTTGAAAATTATATGGCTGCCGTAGCGACGCCCTAAGGTCACCGTGCGACATCAAATAAAAGACCGTACGGCTCCCCACGTTTTCGGTCTCCACGATCTCTAAATACGCCGTGCAGCTACCTGAAAAATAAAAACATATGTGACTGCTACATTGTATGACCGTGGAAATACTGCGGCCGCCCTATAATTGCTTGTGGCCACAGATTTTGGAGACCCCACGGCCGCCGTGGCAAATGTGACCTCGGCCTTAATGAAAGTCCCTGTTGTGTAAGGACCTCAACTTCCCTGTGGTGTGAATCTTGTCTATCCTGTGTACCCTGCCCGTCCCTCTCCCTTCCACAGATCTCCCCATGTCTCTGTTCCACACTGTTTTTTCCTTCCCTCTCAAGCCCCTCTTTTGTCCCCTGCTCTCCTTGTTGTGTGTTTCTGTGTGTTAGCTCTCATACGAGCCTCGACAATGTATATACAAAAAAAATAAAAATTGCGTCAGTAAAACGCTGCATATACTTTTTATTTTGGAACGAGCAAATACAACCCGTTGCTTTGCTGATGGGGCTATTAAGGGTGGAAGAGATTGGTGGAGGGATGGAGGGAGGAGGGAGGGGAGAAGGGAGAGGAGGAGGGAGGGAGGAGAGAGAGTGGGGGGAGGAAGGAGGGAAAGGAGGAGGGAGGGAGGAGGGAGAGGTAGGGGAGTGAGAGGGGTAGGGGAGGGGGAGAGAGGAGGGAGGGAGAGGGAGAGTAAGGGGAGGGAGGGAGAGTGGGGGGAGGGAAAGTAGGAGGGAGGGACGGAGAAAGAGGAGGGAGAGTAGGGGAGAGATAGAGAGATAGGGGGAGAGAGAGAGATTCTGGCACATGTGATGTCCAGTTTAAGGTTCTTTTGAGAGACAGTAGACACAGAGAGGTGTGGGAGAGCTGGGGGAGAGCTGGGGGGTGGGGGGGTCACCCTTCTTGTGAACCACTGGAATTACAGTTTAGAGCTGGGTTGGGTTTTCGAACCCAGGCTTGACGACTTGGAACGAGCATGCATACCTCTTGGCTATCCTGCCGTGATGTGGCGATTCATTGCTTTGCAACAATTGTAAACATTTTTTATTCATTGTAATCATCTAATTTATTTTGCCTTCCTAACTTCGGAGATGTGCGCTGTGGTATTGCCAAGCTAGAAGGGCGCTCCAAGCAAGCACTCCAATGAAACAGTTGAAGATACTTTTGAAACTCAACGTTAAATTTGTTTTTATATATATATATATATATATATATATATATATATATATATATATATATATATATATATATATATATATATATATATATATATATATATATATATATATGGAAGTGACGGGTTGTATAATCAAAGAAGGTCATCCAAAAAGTGGAAACATTGAAATAAAATTTCACTTTTTCAGCATGTGTGGCACTGCCCAAGGGACCACATATCAACACAGTGCCAAACACAGGCGAGTAGGGCCTGAACTTTGTTCATGTCAATCAACATATACAGTGACAGTGTGAATGCTTTTACCATGTGTGGCCATGGCTTGGAAACGAACAACCAAGCATCTTGTATAGCGCTTGCCAAGTGCCTCTGCACTCCAATTAAATGGTTGATAAGGAACTGCTGAGTTGGCAAGCGATTTAGCGATCACCGATTGGTCTTATAAATACCATGCACCTGGAGTCACCAAGAATATCGAGCAATGACTGAAGTGGATAAATTAACACTTTTTTTTTTTGCAGTCGGAACTGCTGCTGAGGTCAACTAAAAGTTTAAATTTTGAAATTCAGCTCAGATTTACAGATTCTAGAGATTATGTCATGTGTGGCAATGAAGTAAAGCCATAAATGCTGGCATCTCTGGGCATTTATATGCATTGCAATGTATCCAGCAATTCGTAAGTATGATGATTCGATGATGTGAGTGCGGAAAATGGAAAAAAGAAACTTTATCGTTATGAAACCATTGCGGCCTATTCCAAGTTAAGGCATTATTGAGCAGGCTAAAAAAAAGGCAAATTGAGACCCCAGCGAGGGGACCAAAGACGACACACCTTGTTGAAAGATAATTAAGTAAGGCCGTTAATTATCTTCAAAAGCAGTGTTTACATTAACCCAAACACCAAATTTTCATTCATGCACTACCTTGGAGTTCTCTTCATATGCTTGCAAAGTTTGGGGCCATGAGGTTTCATGGTTTTGGAGTTGTGGAGGAGATGGGACTGATGGACACACACACACACACACACACACACACACACACACACACACACACACACACACACACACACATTTATGAGTATAGATTGAGTTTTAGTTTTGTACTTTGTTTGAATTTTGTAATTTTATTTCAGAAAATGGAGGATCAAAGTTTGAGGAGGGTTAGGAGAAAAAACACTAATTATACCTTGATTCATGTTGCTTCCTGCACCAGCGGTGGGTTCAGTGTTTTAGTTGTGGCAGCATTTTGGGGGGTCCATTGTCTTTAACTGTTACAAAAACACATGCACTGTTGTTGCTTGTTCTGGACTGTAATAGCAGTCTTTGAAATGAATGCGAGGGAAAAACCTTTGGAGTGTAGGCTTTATTTCACTTGATTGAAGCCGCTTCTACAAACACATCAGGGAATACATGTGCAGCAAGGAATACATGTGTAGCAAGGAGTACATGTAGAGCAAGGTATACACATGCAGTCGATCACCGCAAAATAAATCAGCAATTAGCACGGAGTCCGGTATACTCTCAATTCTTACCATTCAACGAGCACCAAGTGAACCACCGCCATAAATGACAATGCCCCGGGGACAATCCCACCGACCGCGCGGAATCTCGGTTTTATCTGTCCCGTGTGCGAGCCGCACGACATGTGATCACGCGTCACATCCTTCAATTCATCACATTCTCCCCGTCTTTAAAATGTAACTAGAGGCTCAACTAACGCACCATGATTACTTCAACGCTATAGGAGTATACATTTCAAGCAGCGCGAACTATTTAAACTACAGAAGCATACATTCCAAGCAGAGAGGATTATTTTGAGTTATAGGAGCATGGTAAGGTGCCATCGAGGGATGCCGATAATCCCCTTTACAGATCGAGTCGGCGAGGGGGTTTTATCCGTCGACCTCTCCGGGAGTAAATGGTGGTTTCACTTGAGGGAGGCTTCCGATCCTTTTGGGGAGCCTCGACTCGTGCCGGGGATGACTCCTCGATCGCTCTCGGGAGGAACGCGGCAGCTCCATCGCCACCATTCCCGGGTGGAGTTCCTGGGGGGGAAACACCTGGGGAGGGAATGTCAGAGGGAGGAGTACCAGATGGAGGAGTACCTGCAGGAGGAGTACCTGCGGGAGCCAGATGGCGAACCGACACAGTGGTCTCCCTGGCGTCAGGAAGTCTAACATGAGCATACTCTGGATTAGCATCGATGAGTTCGACCTCCTCCACCATTGGTTCATACTTGCTTTGTCGTACCGGGCGCTTCATGAACACTGTTCCGGGATAGGTGAGCCAGTTGGGCACCGATTGGCCGTCAACATAACGTCGTTGGTGAGTAAACATTCGTTCGCGAGGAGTAGCATTGGTGGACGTACAGAGCAAAGAGCGTATGGAATTCAGAGCGTCGAGTCGGGTAACCTCCCACCGCTCGGGCCCCAGTCGTCTCGATTTCAGCGCCAGGGTTACGGCTTTCCAAATGACTCCATTATACCGTTCCACCTGCCCATTACCCTGTGGGTTGTAACCCGTCGTTCGACTAGTTGCTATGCCGTGCTCAAATAGGAACTGTTTTAGCCCGGCCGACATGAAACACGGCCCTCTGTCTGAATGTATGTACGACGGTTTCCCAAACATGGCGAAGAGGTCAGACAGACATTTCATGACAGTGCCCGAGGTCATATCCGAGCACGGAAATGCGAATGGGAACCTTGAGTATTCATCAACAACAGTGAATATGTATCTGTTGTCTGTCTCGGTCGGCAGGGGTCCTTTGAAGTCGATATTTAGTCTCTCGAAGGGAGTAGTGGCCTTGATCAATCTTCCGGGAGCGGCGCCATATAATCTGGGTTTTAGTTCAGCACGAGCAGGGCAAGAAGCATTCATTTGTTTAATATCTTCGATAGAATAGGGAAGGTTTTGTCTGCGCACGAAATGTGCCATTCTGGTTACCCCCGGGTTGCACAGAGACCCAAGAAGGTCTTGCAAAGCCCGACTGATTGTCGCCGAACAGTAGACCCGAGAGAAGGCGTCTGCAGCAGGGTTTTCCCTCCCGGGCCGATAAACAATGTCGTAACTATAACAGGATAGATCTATCCGCCATCTCATTATTTTCTCGTTCTTAATTTTCCCGTTATTTTTTCCCATCAAACATGAAGGCAACAGATCGCTGGTCCGTGACAAGTGTGAAGTGATTGCCCAGTAAATAATTCCTCCATTTACGTAGGGCTTCGACAATAGCGTACGCTTCCTTCTCTATTGCCGAGTGTCTCTGCTCGCTTCCTGAGAGAGTTCTCGAGAAGAACGCGACGGGTCGGCCGGACTGATTGAGCGTCGCGGCGATCGCGTGATTGGAAGCGTCCGTTTCCACCACGAACGGCACCGAGCTGTCGATCGATAATACCACGGAATTACCGATATCATCTTTGAGGCTGTGGAAAGCTTTTACAACAGCGACATCTGGTGGGAAGTTTTTGCAATGCACTAGGGGATGTATTTTTTCAGAGTATTGGGGGATCCATCTCGCGTAGTAAGCGAACATCCCGATCACCCGACGCATTGTCTGCAGGTCATGAGGTGGGGGTAGCTCACGAAGTGGGCGCAATCGTTCAGGATCGGGCTTTATCGTGCCATCGGCTATTGTGTAGCCGAGAAGATTAATTGACCTTGCCGAGAATACGCATTTCTCGTAGTTGAGGGTCAGATTATATTTTCTAGCAATGCTCAAGAATCTGTCCAGATTCATATCATGTTCCCCCCGATCCTTACCGCACACCGTGACATTGTCCACGTAAACAAAAGTGTCTTTGAGGTTTTCATCCGAGATGATGTCGTCCATAACTCGTTGGAAGCAAGCGACTCCATTAGTGACACCGAACGGAATCCCCCTGAATTGATAGAGGCGTCTACCTGCCTGGAACGTGGTGTAAGGTTTGTCTTCCTCTCGAATGGGAATTTGATGATAGGCGCTTCGCAAATCGATGGTGCTGAATATTTTGTAGTTGGCCACGCGTTCGACCAACTCGTCTATGCGCGGCAAAGGGTAGGCATCGAGTTAGGTGAAGCGATTGACCGTTTGAGAGTAATCGACAACCATTCGTTTCTTATGGTTCTGGCTGGTGGTCACGAACACCTGCGCGTGCCATGGCGAATCGCTCGGTTCTATAATACCTTCTTCCAGTAATCGCTTGGTCTCAGAAGTGATGAAGTTCATATCGGCAGTGGTATATCGTCGCGATTTGATCGCTATCGGTTTACAGTCCGGTGACAAGTTAGCTGTTGTCCGGCGACAACAGCAGGGGGGACAATACCTCTGCGGTGGTCAGAGCATTTAGAATTAGACGAGGTTTGCTTCCTCCAAAGGGTATTTCGACGCTCGCGTGCTGCTTGAGGACATTATGACCCAGAATTACATCTGCGCATAAATCACGAAGCACCAGTACCCATACATCCCGATGCGTGTACCCTTTTACGTCCAACTCAACATTGCAGTACCCTCGTACGCGGGACTGTAGTGATGTGGAGGCCATGCATACCGTATTGTCTGTCGGGTGGATCTTCCATTTCCTGCCCTTCACTAGCGAGCTGTTGACGAAACTTTCAGAGCTACCGGTATCAATCAGAGCCTCAGCCATATGCCCGTTAATTCGTACGTTGATGATAACTTTGGATAGATTCCCCGGTGAAGCTGCTGTTACTTTCTTTTGTGAGTAGAGAGCCGCAGAAGTGGGTTTATTTCTTCTAAGAGTAGATTTGCATACCCTGGCATAATGCCCTTTCTTGTCACAATTCATGCATGTGGCATCCCTGGCGGGGCATTTGTTGCGGGGGTGTCTTTTATACCCACAAAAGAAGCATTTACCAACCGAAGTAGTTGCTGAGGAGTTTGTTGAGGTCTGGGTATCCGATTCCTCGGGTTTATCTCCATCCTCAGTGTCGGAGGTGCCCTGGGGGGTTCCTTGAGTTTCCGCCGTAGCAGCGTTCATTAGCAACACCGGTGTCCCATATGACTCAGATTGCTGCTGAGCCGTATCCATAGCTCGGGCCTGGTCAGCTACCATTTCAAGAGTGGGTTGTGCTTTCTCCAGTAAGCGTTGCCGAATGGGGGCTGACCTGAGCCGTTGGATGAACGCCTCTCTGGTCGCTTCATCTCGGTGTTCCTCGGCGGTTACAGCCCGGAAACTGCAGTCTTTGCCCAACTGCCTCAGAGCTTGCAGGAACTGATCGATTGTCTCCCCGGCTGCTTGCCTGCGTGTGTTGAGAAGATGTCGTATGTATACCTCGTTCTTGCGCTTCACGTAGAGCGCCCGCAGCACGTCGATCGCTGCGTCGTAGGTGTCACACTCCGAGAAGAGCCTGAATACACTGGGCGAGACATGGTTTACAAGTGCGGCCAATTTGTCGGCTCCCTCTTCAATAATGGTCAGATAGTGTGAGAAGGAACGGAACCAATGCGACCATTTCATTTCCGAGTCAGTAGCATTTGGGTCTGCATCGAACCTCTCCGGCTTGTAGATCTTGTCCATCGTCGGTTGAGGGAGCCGAACGGATCAAGTGAAATAAATTGAAATGAATGCGAGGGATAAACCTTCAGAGTGTAGGCTTTATTTCACTTGATTGAAGCCGCTTCTACAGACACATCAGGGAATACATGTGTCGCAAGGAGTACATGTGCAGCAAGGTATACACGTGCAGTCGATCACCGCAAAATAAATCAGCAATTAGCACGGAGTCCGGTATACTCTCAATTCTTACCATTCAACGAGCACCAAGTGAACCACCGCCGTAAATGACAATGCCCCAGGGACAATCCCACCGACCGCGCGGAATCTCGGTTTTATCTGTCCCGTGTGCGAGCCGCGCGACATGTGATCACGCGTCACATCCTTCAATTCATCACAGTCTTGGCTTGTTTTGGTCTTTTTATCCTTTATCTTTTATATTTCTATATTTACTTTGGCATTCTTGGTGTTTTCACTCTCTTCGGCAGGTGGACATGTATGCTGGTGCCGTGTTCATCCAGCAGGCGCTGCGCTGGAGTCTCTACCCCAGTGTTTGTGTCCTGCTTGCTGTCACGGTTGTGTACACCGTAGGAGGTGATAGTTGATTCATGTTGTTTTCGAATTGAGTTTCACTTTATTTTATTTTATTTATTGAATTGTCATTTTATTTTATTGACAGTGCCCCACCAGGGAGACATTTTGTAAAGGTTGATTGAGTCATGTTGCTGATCCCATCCTCAATTGTTCAGTTAAAAAAAACAAAAATTCCCGTTCACTCCACTCAACTCAAACGCTTTGTTTTTGAATTGGTTAATTAGAGCTTTTCAATTGTCTGTAAACATTGGTGGGGGGGGGGGGGGTTCGTTTTTTTTTCAAACCTTGGGTGCAATAAAAACTTATTTTTCTGTATTTATTTTCCAAAAGCAATGGAATGGGCACATAAATCTTCGAGGTCATCCAATTCAAATCACAGGATCTATTGTTTCACATCCTCAGTTTAGGTTTTGAAAATAGTCCATCAAATGATCTCCCTCAAAAATTGAAAAGCCTTATGTCAGCACTTGTGTAAACCACACATCACACTTTTTTTGTACAATAAATAGGTTTAGAATGAAGCTGCGGTGGATTATTTGAGACTCAAAACCTCCTGTTCTACTTATGAGCAAAACGACTCTTTCAGAGCCAGTCGACAATATGCTCATTATCCTTAAAAATCAAAATGTGACGGTCTTGCTCTTCCTTCTGTCACCTGCTGGTGTCTGGGTAAACTGCAGCGTCTGCTTTTCTCGCATGCAGCGTGTGGTTTAAGGTTTACATTATTGCTCGAGAGTGTAGTTGTTCAGCTGCTGCAGTGCCTCCTGTAGGTTAGGGCAGGAATTTTATTGAATTTGGCCAGGATGCTAACTCCCCTACTCTTCTACAAAAGATGGTGGATCTTGAATGGATCCCCAGCTTTATGGCCATACAAAACAAAGGATGACTTTTTGTGATGCAATATGGTCTGCCTGTGAAGCACCAATCGCTTTATTATCTGGCTGAAAATCAAACCTCGACCTGACAGATCAAAGGTAAGTGTGCTCTTTCTGCGCTTTCCTGTCATGACAACTGAAGCTTATTTGGATGCAACTCAAGGTCCTTTGTAAATTTTCTTCTGATGGATTCCTTGTTCACACAAAATGCAGACGAGTGGTCAGCATACGGACATACCAGGGCTCCTCGTCATCACTGCATACATATTTTCAGTTTCTTCTGCTGTTTTGATAGTGAATCAGAACCATACCTTCGCCTGGATTGTTTTTTTCCAAACGACTGATAGTATTTTGCAGACGGAGCTTTATTATTAATAGAATTGACATTTGAACACGTTTTGATCTTGAATGACTGTGCCAATTGCAAAGAAAAGCTCCACAACACCAGACTTTTCTCTGGTAGCCCAACAATCCACATTTTCACAATCTTGCACTCTAATCTGAAAAGATAGAAATGAATAACATCAGGTCTATGCATTAACATCACGGTAGTGAAACATTTTCACAGCTTCAATGGTTGTGTCACACAGTTGTACATTTGCACAGCATTTAATTATGACAATGTTCAACTCATTGTTTATGCATCGTTCTGAGTAAAATACAAACTATTCATCATGTGACATCACACCAACTTGGGAAATTTTGTCCCATCAGCCACTGCTTGCAGAGGGAGCAATCCTGCTTGTTTAATTTCCTGTTTGTTTTTTTTCTCCACCAAGCAGAGTAGGAAAACAAATTGTACGTCAACGAATCCTTTTTTGGCACTTTATTAATTAACAGGTGCATTGGTATGTTTTTCTCCATTTTTAATTTTTTTTTAATACACCCATCGTTATGGGTTTCCTTGATGGTTTGGGAGATTTCATTTTGCTTTTGCACACATCTTGCATATGGTATTTATGAAAGCACCCTATTACATAGGTTGGGGCCTTATGACTTTGCCCTCTCCACCAAATAGATGTGTCAATTACAGAGAGGCAGTCACTAGGGTTTTACTGCTAATGTTTTGTATGTTTTTATTAATGTTGGAAAAAATGCTTTGGAGAGGGAATTCCAATGACAGTTTAAAAGTAAAGCTGTTGATTTTGAGCACATTTCAACTGATTTAAAGGCTTTTTTTTTTTCTTCTGACATTGCAGCCAACATAACCATTCCATACCAGATTTAGAAATGATGGAATGCAGATTTATAAACAAATGTCCTGCCAACTTGTAAAATGGGTACAACTCGTTTTTTAGTGAGCCCACGATCTTGCACTTTGAGCCTGTGTTTCCTATTGAAAACATGAGTGCTTTTGTAAATGTCTTGATGCGTGCAAAGCAATTCCAAATGTACTGTCTGTTCACAATTCATGTCGTCGTGTGTTTAATGGTTTGAATTTCTGTAGTTGAGACAGTTCGGCTACCTTTAGAGTTGCAACACAAGCCATACTGTTAGTAAGACATGCGAAACCTTGTTAATGTTTGCTGAATGCTTTCTGATCTCGCTGCAGGAGAAAACTCATCAGAAGCACGCACCGCAGCGTTTGCCCCTGGGTATCCCTTTTTCCCCCTCTTGCATTGTTTAAATATTATTGAACAGGCATGTTTATTAGAGCTTCTCTAATTGCGACCAAGCTCGACTTTGCTGCATCGTCCATGAATTTTGCTGTATTTGTTGCTGCTATATATATTTTTCTATATATATATGTATATATATATATATTTTTCTATATATATGTATATATATATATATATATATATATATATATATATATATATATATATATATATATATATATATATATATATATATATATATATATTTTTTTTTTTTTTCGTTGCAAAAAAAAAATTTTTGGGTTTCATTATAAATGTTCAAGAAGCATTTCGTTTCTCCTTATTCTACTGCACAATCTGGCTTTCCTTTCTGCACCTTCTCCCTTCTATTAGCACTTGAACTTTGTTAAATCTCTATGGTGGACATTCGTCATTTGTTTTGAGGTTTATTATTGTTTCAGAATACAGAATTTGCATTGTAATTAAAGTCAATACAATTTCCCAGATTACTTCTCCTGACCCCCTTTGTTACCAGACTAAAAAGTAAATTCACCTTTTTCCAAGTGGAATTCATACATTCCTTTAATATGCAACTTATCTTTAATAATAATAAATATGACGAGAGGCCCATACTCTACAGACCTCTGAGATGTCACAATTATAGTCAATAAATATATCTCAGCTGGAACCAATCTTGTATGTATCACCACAATGATGTAGGATACTCAACTGAAGGTTCAGTAATTTTGAACAATGCCCAGAATGTCTGCGATAACTCCAGATTTCTTTGCGAAAAACACCGTGGGATTTTTAACATCCACCAACTAATGCTGACAGACAAATGCCCAGTTTAACGTCCATCCGAGGGATGGCGCATTCATTGATAAATCGCCCTGTCTGTGAGAAAACAGGAGAACCGTTTATACTTTATAGGATGCTCAGGTTTTGAACCCAGGTTAAACGACTCAGAGGTGAGCGTGCATACCCGTAGGCTGTCCTGGTGGACCCTTGCTCATCTTTACAAAAGGCTTTAATCACAATTTTATCTAAACTTGTTCTGCACCTTTTTGTTTTTGCAGTGTAAAAGAGTTGAGGTTCGTGAACATATATATGTCTTCCTGAAAAGTCCCAAAGCTTGCTTTTTGTTTTTTTTTTAATAAATGTTAACACTGGTTAATACGGTAAATAATTATCGAATGCTGCATTTTTGTCTTAATCTATTTATTTCATTCATTTCTAAAGTACTGACCACATCATGGTGCATGATATAATTGAGACAAACAATTGTGAGATTGCTCCATTGAATGTGAAAAACCAAACGACAAAAACAAAATTGTAGCCTTCTCTTTGAATTATTTTAACAAGCAGTTTGAGGTTGAGAAAAAATAGATATTTGTTGAGATTGCTGTTGTTTTGTTTCAATTTGAAGTCTGTTGCATTAAACACTGAAAACTACATTTGTAATTGTTGATGTTGAACCAAGTTTTCTGCACTAAAGGCCCAGTCACACCTTGACGTTTTAGCCAACGTATGCCGATTTTTGAATTTTTTTTCTAAAACGCTGGCACACGTTGAATACGGTATGGGTAAGTTTTGATAACATTGAGAGCACGCTGAAAAACACTGCCATACGTCGTTGTATGCTGACTTTAAACGTTGTACTTTTTGGTTGTCCTCAAATTTTTGCATGCTTGAAATTTCATGACGTATGCCGGCGTATGACTCACACGTTCCACTTTGCTGGCCACAAGTTGTATGCACAGTCTGCGATCGTTGACAGACGTCAACACATGCTACTTGGAAGTTAATCATAAGTTGAGACACGCCGAGGTAATGTTTAGCGTACCCGAAACTTATTTCTAAACTATGATTAACGTGTTGTTGGCACCTTACGCGATTGTTGCCACACGTCGACAGACGTTACTTTTAAGTTACTCATAGGCTGAAAGACGTTGGTATAATGGATCGTCCTTGCGTCAGCGTCCACGGCCACGTCCAGGACACTTATTTGCAGCATTCTTCAAACTTTTCTTCGGAATGACGAGGATGTTCACACTTCGATGTCTAGCTTGGCTATCATTCCAATTGTCCATCGGCAGCGTCTATTTAAAATAGTCGAGTTTGAGCGTTTTAACACGTTCAGAAGAAACGCTTCAAATTTCCAAACCCCAGTGTCAAAAAACAAAGGCGAGTGACAGCAATTTAAATCGTTCATTGTAAACAATGAAAATAGTTGAGTGGTACCGTTTGAAAGTCGTTGAGTGTAAAAAAAAATCCAATTGTTGAGCGCAAGCGTCTACTTTCAATAGTGGAGTTTGAGCGATGTAGCACGTTCAATAGAAACAATTAAAATTTCCGAGCGCCAGCGTCAAAAAACAAAGGCAAGTGACAGCAATTTAAATCGTTCATTGTAAACAATGAAAATAGCTGAGTGGTACTGTTTAAAAGTCGTGGAGTGTAAAAAATAAAATCCAATTGTTGAGCGCAAGCGTCTACTTTCAATAGTGGAGGTGCAGCCATTTAAATTGTTGAGTGGCAGCCTATGAATAGCAAACCCCACGTCACCGGCAAAGATAAACTGCCGCACGATATGGATAAGTTAGGCTATCGTTGGGCATAGTTTGTGAACGCCGGCTACACGATAATTATTCGTTGGTATACCGTATCTATAAGTTATCGAAGCGCTCTATGCACATTATTAGTTCATTGTGCATTTATCCAACCCGTTATGAATAGACCTAAATCGTAAAAACAAGCCATAGCTCATTGTTGAAAAAGCCCCATAAAAAATTAGCCGCGAAGAACTTCGAACAATGGTGAAAACATGTCTCCTACTCGTGGACACGCGGACGCAAGGAGGATCCATCATAACCCACACCCTCCCCCTCACACTCACCTACTACTGCCAACATGAACAAACGACTACTAATACTAATACTGATGCTGATACTGTTACTGCTGACATGGACATCGACTCAAAAAGGACTCGAAAACACTGTTGGGTTCCCCTTTTATGAACACCATTGTTATATACCAATTCCCAAAATCGCTGGGAACACGTCTTTATATGGCAGTTGTAAGATAGAAACACGTTCATTTATTTTTTTTGTCGACCGGAAGACGTCATTGGCATACGTCTACATACGTCAATGTGTGTTGGGACTACGTAAAGAATTGGTTCAAAGCACGTCAAACATAAGTTAGAAATAAGTTTCGCGTAAAAAAAGACATTACCGCGACATGTTTCGACTTATGAGTAGCTTATAAGTAGCCCTTGTGGACGTGTGTAAGCGTCCGCATATCGTGTGTACAACTTATCCCCATCGCATGCGGAACGTGTGTCATACGCCAAGTACGTCGTAAAATTTTGAACATGTTTAAAATTTCATGACGTACTCTACTTACTACGACGTATGATAGCGTACTTTAGCGTTGTACTCACGTATACCAAACTTACTCATACCGTATTTGACGTGCCCCAACGTTTTTGACGCATTTTTCTTAAAGCCCGGTCACACCTTGACGTTTTAGCCAACGTATGCCGATTTTTGAATTTTTTTTTCTAAAACGCTGGCACACGTTGAATACGTTATGGGTAAGTTTTGATAACATTGAGAGCACGCTGAAAAACACTGCCATACGTCGTTGTACGTTGGCTTTAAACGTTGTACTTTTTGGTTGTCCTCAAATTTTTTCATGCTTGAAATTTCACGACATATGCCGGCGTATGACTCACACGTTCCGCTACGCTGACCACAAGTTGTATGCACGGTCTGCGATCGTTGACAGACGTCAACACATGCTACTTGTAAGTTAATCTTAAATTGAGACACGCCGAGGTAATGTTTAGCTTACCCGAAACTTATTTCTAACCTATGATTAACGTGTTGTTGGCACGTTACGCGATCGTTGCCACACATCGACAGACGTTACTTTTAAGTTACTCATAGGCTGAAAGACGTCGGTATAATGGATAGTCCTTGTGTCAGCGTCCACGGCCACGGCCAGGACACTTATTTGCAGCATTCTTCAAACTTTTCTTCGGCATGACGAGGATGTTCACACTTTGATGTCTAGCTTGGCTAAGATTCCAATTGTCCATCGGCAGCGTCTATTTGAAATAGTCGAGTTTGAGCGTTTTAACACGTTCAGAAGAAACACTTCAAATTTCCAAACCCCAGCGTCAAAAAACAAAGGCGAGTGACAGCAATTTAAATCGTTCATTGTAAACAATGAAAATAGCTGAGTGGTACCGTTTAAAAGTCGTTGAGTGTAAAAAAAAATCCAATTGTTGAGCGCAAGCGTTTACTTTCAATAGTGGGGTTTGAGCGATTTAGCACGTTCAATAGAAACGATTAAAATTTCCGAGCGCCAGCGTCAAAAAACAAAGGCGAGTGACAGCAATTTAAATCGTTCATTGTAAACAATGAAAATAGCTGAGTGGTACCGTTTAAAAGTCGTTGAGTGTAAAAAAAAATACAATTGTTGAGCGCAAGCGTCTACTTTCAATAGTGGAGATGCAGCCATTTAAATCGTTGAGTTTATCATTTAAATCGTTAAACGCAAGGACGATCCATCATAACCCACACCCTCCCCCTCACACTCACCTACTACTGCCAACATGAAAAAACTACTACTAATACTAATACTAATACTGATACTGTTACTGATGACATGGACATCGACTCAAAAAGGACTCGAAAACACTGTTGGGTTCCCCTTTTATGAGCAGCATTTTTATATACCAATTCCCAAAACCGCTGGGAACACGTCTTCATATGGCAGTTGTAAGCTAGAAATACATTAATTTTTTTTTTTGTCCACCGGAAGACGTCATTGGAATACGTCTACATACGTCGATGTGTGTTGGGACTAAGTAAAGAATTGGTTCAAAGCACGTCAAACATAAGTTAGAAATAAGTTTCACGTAAAAAAGACATTACCGCGACGTGTTTCAAATTATGAGTAGCTTATAAGTAGCCTTTGTGGACGTGTGTAAAACTTATCCCCATCGCATGCGGAACATGTGTCATACGCCGAGTACGTTGTAAAATTTTGAACGTGTTTAAAATTTCTTGACGTACTCTACTTACTACGACGTATGATAGCGTACTTTAGCGTTGTACTCACGTATACCAAACTTACTCATACCGTATTTGACGTGCCCCAACGTTTTAGACACATTTTTCTTAGGTCGGCATACGCTGGCAAGATCACCAAGGTGTGACCGCGATGTTGACACTTCCATTTCTACGGCAGTTATGATTCGAATAGTTGTGCGTCAGCCTTTTAATAGGCTACGTCACGACATCGTCGGCGATGCGTGCAACGCGCTATGCCTAAGTTAGACTATCGTTGGGCATAGGTTGTGTTGGCCGACAACAGGTTCAGCATTCGTTGGTATAAGTTATCTATAACACAACGAAACGTTCTGTGTCCGTTACTAATGCGTTATACATAAGACCCAGTCGCTATGAATACGTCCGAATCTTTAAAAAAAAAAACATCAAAAGTTCAACGTAAGCCAGCGTTTTACATAAATTTTAATACGTTGCCATCGCTGGCTAAAACGTCAAGGTGTGACTGGGCCTTAAGATTGTCACGTTTCTTGATCCCACGTTGAGACTTGAAATATCATCCGTTCTTGTTCTCCACACTGGTGGCCAGTTGGTCACTGTTGAATTTGTAGGGTGGGATGAATGATTGGAGGTGATTACGATGCGGTAGGATACTGTCGAGGAATTAGCAAACAAAGCTGCATGAGGGTTAAGAATGTGTGATGGGGAGAGGAGGATAATATTTATTTTCTTTGGCTGTGCAACCTTCAATATAAAGTAGTAGAAACTCTTCCCTGGATTGTTTTATTTTTATTTTATTATATACTCTACCGATCAAAAGTTTTAGAACACCCCCATTTTTCCAGTTCTTACTGAAATTTAAGCAGTTTAATGTTTCAATGTACTCTGGAATTAAATCATAGAATAAATAAACAATTGCAGATAAAAAATAAATCATGGAATAGTTTTGTTGAACAAAATTTAATCTAAATTTTTCACTCATCAAAGTGGCCACCTTTTGTAAATACAACAGCCGAACATACTCGTGGCATTCTGTCTACAATGGAAATCAAATATTGTTTGGAAAGTTCTTCCCAACACTGTTGCAGAAGTTCCCACAAATGTGTTGCACTTGTAGGTTGCATTGTTTTCACCCTTCTGTCCAGTTCATCCCAAACCAGCTCGATGGGGTTTAAGTCTGGAGACTGTGCTGGCCATTCCATGATTTGAAGCCTACCGTCTTGTTCTTTTCTTCTAAGGTAGTTCTGACATAGCCTGGAGGTATGTTTTGGGTCGTTATCTTGCTGTAGGATGAACCTCTGACCAACTAGGCTTCGTAGACTCGAGGGTATTGCATGGCGCTGCAAAATGCTGTGGTAGTCCTTTTGGTTCAGGGTGCCAGTCACTCTGTGCAAGTCGCCGACTCTGGATCCAGCAGAAGAGCTCCAGATCATCACGCTTCCTCCTCCATGTTTGCCGTTGGTGTCACACACTGAGGAACCATCCTTTCGCCTACTCGACGGCGTACAAAAACCCTGTGTGATGAACCGAAGATATCATATTTTGATTCATCGGTCCATAACCCCTCCTTCCAGTTTTCAGTAGTCCACTGGCGGTGCTTCATGGCCCAGGCAAGTCTCTTTTTCTTATTTTGCCATCTTAGCAATGGCTTTCTTACTGCCACTCGACCTGTCAAACCTGCAGCTCGAAGTCTTCTCTTCACAGTTGAAACTGAGACTTCCTTACTTCGATCAGTCTTAAGCTGTGCTTGAAGCTGCTGTCCTGTGAGCCGCCTATCACGCAAGCTGTTGACTCTCAGAAACTTGTCTTCTGATTGTGTTGTGGCTTTGGGTCTGCCAGACCTCTTCCTCTCAGAGTTTCCTCCAGTTTCCAAGTGCCTTTTGACCGTGTAGGAAACTGTACTCACTGACACCTTGGCTTACTTTGCAATCTCTCTAAAGGAAAGACCAACACTTTTAAGGGTTATAATGGTCTGTCTGTCTTGCTTCGTTAATTGCCTTTTTCTCATCATTATGATAGTAATATACTACTTTCTGCAGTGCAATATTGTCCAAATAATGCTTCAGAGGGTGTGGCAACACAGTCTGTTCCAACACTGCTTTTATACAGACAGAGGGTTTGTAACTAATCAACAAAAGTTGGGACACTTGTAGGAATTGTTTGCATCAACTTTCAAGGCTCAATTTACCTCCATTGCTGCAGAACAGCTGCAGTTGCTAACCCATTATTTGTTCCTGAAAAGAGCCTTTTTTAACAACTCTGAAATTTACATTATTTTTCAGTTTTTGGTAACCTAAACTTTTTTTTTAACCTCTGGCAGTTGACTGCTTAGCTTTGTACCATTTCAGATTATTCACTGGACTTGAACTGCTTAAATTTCAGTGAAAACTGAAAAATGGGGGTGTTCTAAAACTTTTGACCGGTAGAGTATATTTTCTCAAACACCCCATTCTTTGCCCCTTTTTGTTTATTACCTCCACCACCGAAGGTGGAAGGAGGTTATGTTTTCACACCTGTCTGTATTTGTTTGTCTGTTTGTGTGCAGGATGTCTTAAAAAGTTCTGGTCGGATTTGGGTGAAATTTGGCAGGCAGGTTGGGTGTGTGTGTGATAAGGATGAACTGATTAGATTTTGGTGAAGATCTTGATACGGATCCAGCTACTCGAATTTTTTAAGTGATTCTTCACCATTGAGAGATAGGGCTAAACCGATAGATAGTATGATATCTCAAAAAAGTTGTGAATGGATTCGTACAAAACTTGGGTGGACACTTTGGGTGTATGACGAGGCAGAATTGACTCAATTTTGGTGACTCCGAATCCAGATCTGGATATGAGAACTTTTTCAATTTCCAAAGTGATTCTTCAACATTGAGAGATAAGGCCAAAAACGATATCGTTCTGTACAGCATGCTATTTCAAAAATGTTTTGGGCCCAATATGTTCTCGCGGATCAGGCATTGTCTGGCAGAGGTATGCGCTCTCCCAAGTGTCCTAGTTTTTTTTTCTTATATTTTTGGTTTTGTTATCAATTTAGTCACAATTACAGGTCCTTGTATTTTTCAGCTTCCAATCTCTTTTCTTTCAAGTGTTTTTGTAAATTCCATTTAATATAGCATCTATCAATTAATAAAATGTAAATGGAGTAATGGAAGAATTGCAATCTTTATTATGTTCTTCCACTTGCTGGTGGTACTTGCGAATATTTTTTTTTCTGCCAGCAGGTCCTTCGCTCGTCTCTCATGGGTTAATCTTCCCATTGAATGGATCTTCTGGATGCTGTTCTGCCCTCTAGCTTGTCTTAGGCCTCACACGTGGTGCCGGGGTGGGGTTTTGAAATTTGATTTTAGAATTTGAGTTTGAAGAAAACTTTAGGCAATTCGTAAACGGCATAAAGATTTTCTCTTATCGGAAGCAGAGGTCATTCCTTTGTGTGACAGTTTCGTGTTATATGAACGCAAATGGCCTGTTTAAATCACAGATGGTAGTTGCGTTTATCGGTTGAGAATTCGCACATCTCTAGGTAAATTTAATTTTCATCATATACAAGCAAACTGCCTGAAAACTTTTCTTTTACCAAGTTGCTGAGAGTGGGGCCAATCGTCATTTTCTCCTTTTCTTTTTTTATTTTTGTTTTTTAAATCGTTTCGCAACGCGTTTCGAACTTTGCCTAAATTGTGGAGGCACTGCACTTTTACTTGTTGTGCAAAGCTACTGGACATTGAATTCTGACATCTAATTCTGAAGGCATGTTGTTACTCTATAACTGTCCTATTCGTTATTTCTTCATCCTTTCGCTTGCAAACTTTCGGCAAAGATTTTTTTTTTCCTTCCTCAATGTTGATAAATGTCATTAAGGCTTTGATTTATATAGTTCATGTAACGTAACAACCAATTTGTTTAACAATAGTGCTTCATTCCTGAAATGTGTTTTTAACTTTTCTCATCCTGCATTCCAGGTGGTCTGGCTGCTGTCATTTACACCGATGCTTTGCAGACTGTTATCATGTTTTGTGGTGCACTTGTGCTCATGACAATCAGTGAGTGTTTGCATACTTTGTTAAACTTTGGTGTTGTAAATGTTTCATCTTACATGTGCTACCAACCATTTTGTACTATGCTTGTAAATTAAACTGCAACACAACTTTGCACTTAATGTGCAAAGCTTGAAATAGGCCTTTGCATATATGCATTTCATTTACAGTATTTATTTGACTCTAAAAGGACCAATGCAAAAAGGCAATTCTGCATATGGCTTGTTAAAGCAAAGTGTCCCATCCCAGAGGGATCATTCCATATCAAATTGACCATCGAACCTTAGAGTGCTTTGTACCATATTGCAAAATGTTGTCATTTACCTGCTATATCAAGTTGAGGTTATAGCATCAAGTTTTATAAAAGTGGTTCAAATCATGCTGGCTGACCAATCAACTGTCTTCTCTTATTATGGAAAGTTGGTCTTCGTGAATACTGGTGTAGGTCTGTCAGCAGACAGGTGGAACAATGGATTGAATCATTAGGCTTTTTTGCGCTGATGAAGGATTAGCACCCCAAATCTTCAGCTTCTCCTTGGTTCACCTCATTGGTTAGCATACTCACCAGACCCCGATCAACGTTCTGTTGATTCGATCACTTGTGTTCTCTCACCTGGTCGCCTTTTTAGTAAAACTGTTGAGATTCTCTATTTTGATCAGTAAAATTCTTCCAGAGAACCCACTCTCACAAAAAGTGGGACCCCCAGCTTCAACTTGCAATATCTCAAAAGGTTGTTTTGGGCCCACTAATTTGGGTCAAAGGTCAGGGAAGCTGATCTTCAGTATGGTTCATTCCATGTGAATTAGAGTATATCTATTCACAAATCTACTCAGCTTTTCGTTTTCTTTTTCAGTCAAGGCTCATGGAGGAGCGAAAACACAGAATGCACCAGGATATAACAAGAAAAAGAACTGTCGAAAGAGGGGTTGAGGCAACATACCAACAGCAGGGTTGAGGAACAAAATTGAGGGAGACTTGGACGGATAAGGGGTGTAGGGGAGGATCCAGGAGTAAAACTAGAATGGCACTCGGTTAAGTGCATACCTCCGCCTGGCTGAACAGTTTACGTTTTCTATCCCACTGATGTGCTGAATCTGCATCCGAACCTCAACCAAAATCGAATCGGCTGGTTATTGTCACCGACCCAACTCATCCGCCTGGTTTTGTCATAATCCGTCCACAACATTTTTGAGATATTGTGCTATATATCGTTTTTGGCCCTATCTCTCAATGGTGAAGAATCACTTAAAAGATTCTAGTATCCAGATCCAGATCTTCACCAAAATCTCATCATTTCATACTTGTCACACACGCCCAACCTGTTCAAATTTCGTCTGAATCCATCCATAACTTTTTGAGATATCCTGCTCACAGACAAACAAACAGACAGACAGACAAACAAGTGAAAGCATACAGTCGTGGCCAAAAATATTGGCACCCTTGCACTTTTTTCAAATAATGCACCATTTCTTCCAGATAATTGTTGAAATTTAATAATATTTTGGTACCCACAAACTTATTTCTTTGGTTTGCAGTAGAAAAAAACAAAAAAGCTGAAAAAATTAAAATCTTCTGAATCTTCGAAATCTAAATTAAAAAAAAACTAAATCTTTGCTTATTCCACACATAAATCCTAAAATGGCTTGGACAATATTATTGGCACCTTTTAGTAGTTGCTAGAAATAGATGTCAAGCAGGTGATTCTCCTTTGCTTTGAAAATGAAGTCACCTGTGGTGAGTTGCAGGTGCTGCAATATAAAAAATCACTCATTCAACCAGTTTGAACAGAGAAAATGAGTCATTCTGCAGTTTTGTGTCACTGTGTGTACCATAATGAACATGGAGAAAAGAAAGATAACCAGAGAATTGTCTGAGGAGGTCAGACACAAGATTGTAGCCAACCATGGACAATCTCAAGGCAACAAGTACATCTCCAGAGACCTTTATGTTCCTGTGTCCACTGTACGCAATGTTATCAGGAAGTTTAAGGCCCATGGCACTAGAGCCAACCTCATTGGACGTGGCCGCAAGAGAAAACTCGATCGAAGATTGCAGCGAGGAACTGTTCGAACGGTGGAGAAAGCACCTCAATCAACTGCCAAATAGATTCAAGCTGACCTTCAGACACAAGGTGCAACAGTTTCAACTGATTTTTTGAGAAAATTGTGAGTTATTTGAAAAAAGTGTGAGGGTGCCAATATTTTTGGCCACAACTGTAACCTCAATCCACCTTCGGTGGCAGAGGGTACAAGCTGGATGCAGCAGCAAACTCTCAATCACAGAAGTGGAAGGAAAAACATAAAACCTGAAAAGAGCTGGGCTTGGGTAGGGATAATGGGGGTAGAAAGGATTATGGTTGTGGATGGAGGATGACCTGAGATGGTGGTGAACAGCTGTTTTGAAACTGTAGAGGGAAGATTGAGAATGAAAACGACTGGGCAAGTTTGTTTCACAGGTTGGGGTTACTGACAGAAACCTGCAGAAACCTAGAAGGGACAGAGCCAACAGAGGGCGGTTGGTGTGTTTCAATGAGACCAAAAAGGAGGCGGTCAAATTCAGAGAGGCCAACAACCTGTGTGCGATACGAAAGTAACAGGCCGAGACACTCAGCTTCACCACAGGACATCCAAATGAATTTGGGGGGCATGCTTTCAACGACATCAGGAAGGGCAAGGTGATACATGGACGCCAGCTCAAGGGGTAGAGCACTATGCCATCTAGCTGCGAATGGAGGCCTTGTAGGTTGTCAAAAGTTATGAATGGTCAAGGATAGACCTTGTACGATGAAGGACGCCCAGTCGGCGGCTGCCTTTGGAGGCCATCTTGGAAATATGGTCTGCCCAAGAAAGATCATGGCTGATGGTGAGACCCTAAAGTTTGAGTGATTTAACTTCAAGTGGTTTGTTTAGAAAGTAGATGAGAGGTTTTGCCAGACGGTCCTTTCGGAGAGACAAGTTGAGTGTGTGGGATTTGTCTGGGTTGAAAGACATTCCTCGTGTTCGACCAGCTCCTGATTCTATCCAGTTCTGCAGAGGGAAGAGGCTGCTGCCTGCTCTCTAAAGGATGAGAAATGATATGGCAGAGGGTGGAATCTTTAACAAGAGATGGGCAGGATTTTCAAAAACAAAGAGATGGGCAGGTTTTTCCAGGGAATCATAAAGATTATTGATGAAGATGAGGACCAAGACACTGCCTTGGGATATTCCAGCCTTGACATGGAGAGGAGATAAGAGGATCCCATTAAGAACTACATGCTGAATATGGCGAGTGGAGGAAGTTGGGAACCATAAGAGGAGGTGTTATTGCATGCCATAAGCAGCAAATAGAGAGGGTTGTTGTTGTTGCTGCTGCATTTTGTTTGGGATGCTACTGCTGTTGCTGTTGCTGCTGAAACTTCTTAGTCCGGTTTCCCGGGCGACAACAATGCACTTATATCCGACTAATGTTTTTCGACGAAGTCCCATTTTACTCTATATGTTCGAAATCTGGTTGATGCCACCCTGGCACCCTTGGGCAATTTGAGATATTCAAGATGGCCACCAAGACGGCTGCTATTTGATGGAAATATACAGGAATTGCTATGGCTTCCCTATTGAACCACATAGAAATGTGCTTTTAAAGTCCAAATATATGTTCAAGTAGCCACGGAATATGATAGGATAATCAAATATTCTCCAAACAGTTTATGCATCGTCCTCCATTATGTCACAGTCTTCGTCTTCTGCTTCATTTGCAGGCTTGATCGAATGTTAATTTTGGCACAGGTCGTTGTCTGCTTCACACTAGGAGGAAGTTGTGCATGATAATCCAGCTGAAGAACAGCTACAGTTTTTTTTGTCGACATGGTGCATCAGAGCTGCAGCTGCAGGTGCAGGCAACGACCTTCATCAGTTCAGGGGGGTCCAACAGTCCCACTCCCCCTTACAGGAGATGGTATAACAACAGAAATCTCCCAACTGTAATCACTCAGATTCACAACTGGTGGTTGAATCTGATTGGCTGTTTTCCATTGCATGACCTGCAGGTGGGCACGTTTCAAATGCAGAGCAAGACTTTCGTCCGTTGGTGGTAGTGATCTGATGTTAGTCAAATTCAGCCTCTTGGACGAGAAGACCTTGTATCGGAGGGAATTCATCGTTGTCTCGCCTTTTGCACCATACAGATGCCTGAACAACCGACATCCAATTTGCAAAATATCTGAGATCAATGCATTGAACTCGCCGAATACCTCCAATTCAGGATCATCGTAATTTCGAAGAGCTTTGACTGCTGATGCCCTGCCCTTCCAAATGGGAATGACACACTATCGCAACCTGTGACACTCGCAACCTCATTGTGGTACACACAGTGACACAAAATAGAATGACTCCGGCATACCACCCACCATTGTTGAGGATGTTTTGGCGATTGAGGCAAACATAATTGGCCACAGATGATGCAGTGTCCATTGAATTCAAAATTGCCAAGTTCAAACCTTCGTTTTGGCACAGGTTGATGTGTGTCAGAACATTTACTTGGTCGTCGCTTCTTCCAATATCAAGCAATACGTTAAGCCGATGTGTACGATGAAACAAAAGATCTGTGACAGTTGACGGTCAACTCTGGATTCTCTCGCAGTTATACTTCTAACTCCAAGTGCAAACTGTCATCCCGTTGCTTGCTGGCAGCAATGATTGTTTGGATTCCTTTTGGCCCAGAGGTTGAGAGCGCTTCATCCATCTTCCTACACTTTAAAATGTAGCTGGTCATATTCGTCTGCAACCACAATCACATGGAAGCTCAAACGCAAAATTTATAAAATAAGCCACAGAAATAAAAGCACATTTCTTGCTGGTATAACAGTGAAACTATCACAATTTCTGTATATTTCCATCAAATAGCAGCCATCTTCCTGGCCATCTTGAATATCTCCAATTGCCCAGGGGTGCCAAGGTGCCATCAACCAGATTTCGAAAATATAAGGTGAAAAGAGACAGAAACCGTTGAAAAATGTTAGTCGGACCGAAGTGCACGGTTGGTCATGTAAATGCATTACGTGGCAACTGGACTATGTCCTTTCTTCCCAACAATCTTGTTAAAAAAACTCCTTAAACTGCTGTTTTGAAAGATTAAGTTTTTGTTTTTTGCTTTTTTTCCCCTAAACCCAACAATGTAATTTATGAAATACAAATTTATTCCTATGGTATTTAACTGCAGGTTTTGTAGAGGTGGGTGGCTACAAGGGTTTGTTGGAGAAGTACCCCAACTCCACACCAACTATCCGTGATACCAACACGTCATGTGGGTTGCCGCGGAGTGATGCCTTCCATATTTTTCGTGATGCAAGGACTGCAGACTTTCCCTGGCCAGGGGTGCTTATAGGGATGACTATTCCCAGTGTATGGTATTGGTGCTCAGACCAGGTATGCTCCATTTTTTTCAGCTATTTCCCACTGTTTGTCCGACATGCTGTTCATTACGTCATTCAAAACTCCTCCACATCACATAGCCTCTGTTATCTGAACAATTGGTCTCGTTTTTATTTGAACCTGCTCGTACTCAAATGGCCGAGCTTAAAGGATGTGTCCATAATGCAGATAGTGGACAAAAAAAATGGAAACACCAACAGAATGTCATTTAGTAGGGTGTTGGGCTACCACGTGCATCCAGGATGGCATGGATATGGTGTGGCATGGAGTCAACAAGGGTTGAATTGTTCTACAAGAATGGGGCACCAATGAAGCCTCAATGAAGTCCTCCAATTCAGGTCAGTTTGATGGAGATGGAAACGGCTGTCTTCGGCTGTTCTCCAGGCAGTCCCACAAATGCTTCATGGGATTGATGTCTGGCGATTGAGAGGGCCATGGAAGATGGGTAATTTGTCCTTGTGCTCCTCAAACTGCCCGGTGATGACACGTGCACTGTGGACTATAGCATTGTCGTCCTGAAAGACTCCCTTCCAAGCAGGGAAGAAATGCTGCATCATGGGATACAGATGATCGCTTTGGGTGGTAACGTAGCATGCTGCATCAACCCTGTCTTTTAATGGAATAAGTGGACCCAGGCCATGTCAGGAAATTGTGCCCCACACCAAAACCTTTAACTGTTCGAACCAGGCACCCGGGGCTATAGAGGTCCTTGGGCTGTCACCACATATTCACATGTCCATTCGTCAAGAACATAGTGAAGAACGACTCATCGGACCGTATGGCATTCCTCCACTGCTCGATAGTCCATCACCTCTGCTCCTTCCCCCATTGGATCCACACACAGATGTTTCCAGGTGTTATAATCGGTTTGAGCAAAGCAACCCAGATATGGTATCCTGCCCTGTGAGGTTCTCTTCGAACCATTTTCCATGATCCACATTGAACTCTGCACACAGTTTGTCCACCATTGCTCTCCTGTTTCACCTCGCAGTCTGGACTGATGCCCGTGCATCACGCTTGTTGGGGATGGGTTTCCACCCACTTTTGCTCTTTGATATTGTTCCTTCTTTTTCCATGCTGACGACCTTTGAGACAGTTCCTTGTAACACGTTAGCAATTTCTGCAGCCTTTGTCACTGAAGCTCTTACCAAATGTGCAACCGCTTCAGTGACATAGTATTCTTGTTTTTTTTTTTTTTTACCACCAATTGCACCCCATTTGAAGTCACTGAGGCCTCCTCTTGCAGCCATGCTGGCTCTTCGTACCGGACTCGTGCCGCAGCCTGCTTATATATACATGTCGAGAGGACTGCCGGGAAGAAATTTGCATATTTCATGTGCTGGTCACCTCATACTTTGCACACATGTTGTACGGCCCATTTATGCTGTTGTTTCCAAAAAAAATTTGTCCACTCCTATAATATTATATTAAATTATATTATATTATTTTATATGTGAGTGTCCAATAGCTGAAGGTCATCTGTGTTTAGCTAATTATTTTTCCAATGCATTAATCATGTTAAAGTTGATATTTGTATCAGTTCATATAAAAAGGAAACTGAGGAATTCATTTTTTTTTTTTAATCCTGCTTTTATTTAAACTCAAGTACTTAAAAGGCTATAAAGAATAATATTTCTCTGTCAAGGGTTTTTAAACATTTGCTGTTTTACAAAATGCATCACATGATCTTTCAGATCCATGATGTATATTTGGAAAAGGGTAAGAATGTCTCCACTCCATGCTGGTTCACATTGACCTTGACTCTGGTGTGAAATGATGACCTTGGTCCTCATCACATGTCACAATCTTATTCATGAAATTCTCTCTCTGGTTGGATTCTTTATTTTGATTTTTTTTTTCAATAGACAGATGAGTTGTTGCTGGGTTTTTTTTTTTTACTACATGGTTTAGGCTCATGGAAGAGTTGGTATGAGTTTTTTTTATTTTATTTTATTTTATTTTTTTGGTATGAGGTTTTGGTATGAGGTCTTAAGACCACCACCACCACTCCACCTCTTCACGTACTGTCCTGGTCGCATTTGCAAAATTCCGGACCACGTTTTGCATATCACCTCTCAGTGCCTGCATATCACCCCTCATTTCGTCCATTCTTTGCGCATTCCGGTCAATTTTGTTGTTCATTTCTTGCATATTTGCATCCGTGCGTCACGCATTCACGTCCATTTGGCTTTGCATTCCTTGCATTATCTGTATAATCTGCTCGATGCCCGATGGCTCCAGCGGAGCCGATCCACCATGATCGGTCGCGGACCCGACATGGACCGGGTGGAAAATTTGGTGCAGGGGGTGCTCATACGCCACCCCTCCCGCGCCCATTACAACCTCTGGGTCCGATCGCGTGGGGGCATCTTCTTGGATGGAGGTGTCGTCCTGGATCATGGATTCCCCTAAGCTCAAATCTGAACCCACTTGCTCCAGCCCGTCTTGGCCCGCCATGACTCGTCCTGAGCACAATTTAACATGCTCTTAATTTGGAGGGAACAGGAGATGGGGGGGGGGGGGTTCTCCGCGTACCCCTGATCCGAATCCCGTGAATTTCTCTATGGAGGCAGAGGGGTCCGAATCCCACTCCTGACACCAATTGTTGTGTGGTGCCGGGCTCGGTGGCGAGGACGACTGCTAGACGGAACAGTTGGGCCGTCTCCCACCGAATACCGGAATTGAAAGGTCGTGACCTTTGGATAACTCCAAAGGTCACGGGTCCCTTCGTGGACCATGGACGCCAATATTTTGACGGCGTGGGGTAGGGTTAATTGTCTAATTCCAATTTACCTAAGTACCCATGTCGTCTAACTACTGGAGAAGCCACACCCTCGGCCGACTTTTTCCGAACCGAGTTGCTGTTACTGACTCAGATCCGGCATAACCGAGCGGGGATTACCAAAGCCTGCCGGACCAAATGAACAATTTACGACACAAACGGCCTCCCTATAACTCAAACCCGAACCATGCTAGGCCAATGAAAGAAAACACGGACAACGAACTGGAACATTTAACGGGTATATATATATATATATATATGTATATATATATGTATATATATATGTATATATATATATATATATATATGTATATATGTATGTATGTATGTATGTATGTATGTATATATATATATATATATATATATATATATATATATATATATATATATATATATATATATATATATATATATATATATATATATATATATATATATATATATATATATATATATATGAAGTTGAAAGTGTGTCTGTGTGTTTCTCTTTGACCTATGCACGCGAAAAGTACTGGACTGATCCTCACCAAACTTCACATGCTGACAGAACATGTACCCGGGAGTGTCCCGATGTAAAAGAATTGTACTTCCGACTTCCGGTTTCCGAATGATGACGTCATCACCTGATTTCGTAACTTAATTTTTCAAGTTCAGCCGATTGACATGGGGCCAACGCCATATACAATATATCTAGCATATGATTTTAAGTTTTTGTTTGTCTGTTTGTTTGTTTGTCTGCACATGCTAATCTCCTGAAAGGTGAAAGATAGGAGCTAACCACTGAAACAAAAAATGTCGGGATGGGCCCCGGGAAGGTTATAGGCTATGTTGCAAGGCCCCTCGGCTGGGGGTGGGGGGGGTGTTTCTCCCTCACCAACCCCCTTAGCCTATGACTGCCATAGCCCAACAGGGAACTGATACTGTGCTCGCATCAGACATATGTATAGAAGATTAAATTCATTCAAAAAGAACCCGGGCAGTGCCGGGTGCATTCACCTAGTCTACAATAATCGGGAAGGGAGACACAGAGCAGACTTAGGCCTAAGTCACATTTGCTCTACGGCGAGGATACGGCGGCCGTATGCCCTAGTTATTGACAGAAACGTGCGGCAGCCGCAGAGTTTCTGCGGTGACCCTACGCCGTTTGGCTATATTTTACAGGCTGTCGGGGTTGCTTCCGTGGAATTATAGTGCAGAGTTATAACTTTTTTTCATTTCTACGTTCGCCGTAGCAATTCGACAAGCCGAAACAAAAGAACTGGTAAAAAATAAGAAAAAAAAATTAACCCATTTGTTACCGTCCGTCTGGCCGCACGTTCGCCTTAGGGCCCCCCTGCGGTTGCCTTGCGTCTGTCTTGAAAATTCTATGGCCACCGCAGGAACGCCCTAAGGTCACCATGTGACATCAAATCAAAGACCGTACGGCACCCCACGTTTTCGGTCTCCACAATTTATAAATACTCCGTGCGGCTCCCCGAAAAATAAAAACATATGTGACTGCTACATTGTGTGACCGTGGAAATACTGCGGCCGCCGTATAATTGCTAGTGGCCGTAGATTGTGGAGACCCCACGGCCGCTGTGGCAAGTGTGACTTAGGCCTTAACCACGAATAAGAGTGCAGACAAATGTACAATGGAATCACTTAAACAGTTCTACTTACAGACTGGCCACAGACAGACACACACACACCCAAAAAGAATGGACCTCGTGGGTCTTTATTCGGCCCTTCAGCTCGGGACGGAAGGTGAGCTCAGGGCCAGAGTCTGGCCGGGTACCTGGCCGCCTCGTGCGGTTTCACCGACTCCAACCCACCACCGTGGGACTCGAACCCACGACCCGGAATCCAACGAGCCCCCGATCCTGGCTGCCACGAACGACGATACGAGCACCACGGAACACCTCCGCCACGACCACCACCACCACCACCACGAGGAACCCGAAAAAGACCGCAGACCGCCAAAAGACCTCGAAAAAGACCTCAGACCCGACCAAGACCACAGACGACGACGACTACTGATGACAGCTCGCCACCTTTCTTATTCCTCCCCCGGGCGGGTGGTGGGATCCGCTCTGAGGTAACTCACCTCCGGATTGTTCGGGGGGGTGGCATTGGGCGATCGGTGTCCTCCCCTCATTGGACGAGGCAAACATCCCATCTTGCTGGGGCGGAGTTGGCCCTGAGGTGATCTAACCCCCGATTGGACGAGGGGAACATTCCATCTGGCTGGGGCAGGGTCGGCCCTGAGGTGATCTCACCCCCGCCTATGTCCGTGGCCTCGAACATGTGCGTAATGGTTCTGTGGTGTGAAGTGAATTGATGTAGAAAACTAACTAGAAAGAAACTTGCAGCGCACACACTAAATTCCCATTAGACATAGGGGAGGAATTCTAACTATCCACATATACTTAACGAAATAACTAAACTTTGAGTCAACTGTATGTGTGAATGCGAATGGTTTCCAGATTCATAACAATATAACCGTTCGATGTCCTCAGATCCGTTTGTCTGTCTGTCCGTCCGTCCGTCTGTCAACAATTTTTTATTTTTCTCTCTCCTAGACGGCTCGGCCGATTGGATTCTAACTTGACACTATGATGATACTAGTTGCTCTCTCTAGAGTCTAGATCATCTGAGCCCTTTTTGCATTTTTGCCTCGGGGTCAAGGTTACAAGGTCATCAGTTGCAAAATGACTGATTGGTCGAATGGCCTATAAGGAAGCATCAGACGCTACAATGTATAATGGATTTCATAGAGATTATTAAACATTTAATTCGACCAACTAGTTTCTCGTTACCTGTGTCATCTGGCCCTGTTTACTGGGCAACACGAGGTCTGCTGACTTCAACACGGCTTCGCGCGGTTATTTTAAGTTCAATTTAAATTCTTTTTTCACTTTTCATCGTCGCTAAAGTTGATTAACACTCTGTTGCATCAAACTTTGTGAAAATTGAATGCTTATATCCTCGGTCTGTGTGGAATGAATTGCAGCGAGGGGAAGCTTCCATCCGTTTCCATGCCATATAACGAGGCTGTCTTAAGTTCTAGTTGATTTCTGTTTTCACTTTTGGGACCTTCTGGTGTAGCTTCACGTTTCATGAAGATAATCTTCATGCAAATCTGCTCAGGAACACACTTTTCATGAGGAAAATAGTGTATATTCAATTCAAATAACCATGAGACTCTGGAAGGGACACCACATGCTTTCCGTTCACTGCTTCACCTCGTAACCTGTCCTGAGGGACTGCTTATTCGTTGAGTCTGTAAGATTAATGTTTATATTTTAGATGGTTTGGGATGTGCTCTACAAGTCAGTGAAAGAATTCCGGTGGAAAACGGACGTTTTAAGATTTTGTTTGGGCATTTCATCCGACGGCGAGCTGGCTTGTCAGGTGATGCCATGCAGACGTGCAGGCAGTGAGTGATTGAGCTTCTCGGTGGCCCGAGGGTCCTTTTTAGTTGGGGTCCAGCTCTGCCCTGGATATAGCCATTAAATGCACACACTTAGAGGATTTATTTCATGGCCATCAACGCGGGTTTGAAAATTCTATAATGATGTTGGGAATGATTCCTAGAGTATGGAGATTTTTGCTTCGAGCGACCTTACGAGTTTATTTTAAATTCATTTTGAATTCTGTTTTCACTTTCTGTAGTCGCTAAGGTTGATTAACACTCAGTTGCACCAAGTTTTGTATCAGAGCTGACCGTCAAACCTGCTCAGGTGTATTATTACAGCACGTGCGCTGTATACAATTGCACCGAGTTTGAAATGTCCCCGGTGTCGACCACGTCTCCAGTGTCCCCTGTCTCCCCCCACCCCCCACGTGCCTCAAGACAGCCAATGACGGCCGTCCGGTAGATGGCAGTGCGTAACCGAGACAGGAATAGCGATAATTGACGGAAATACCCAAGTATTTCAATGGAAATTTGTGAAACTAATGTGTTATAGATGTGAAAACCATTTAATTTATTACTTGACGGGGAAAAAACCAAGAAACGCTCCCCTCTCATGTACGAACGAACGAAAGACATCATTTCCGCCCACCATGGCATTTCGCGCCGAAAGACGTCATTTCCGCCCATCATCGCATTTCGTGCCGGTTGCCGAATGCTGAAAGCTAAGTTCTTCTTATGCTATCATTCTTTTGCGGCCTCCTGCCACGCTGTATCGAACAATTTCATTCCTTCTGTTATATATATATAAAGGTGCTTATCACAATAATAACAAGATTTTTACATTTCAAATATTAAGTACGCTTTTTTAATTGTTTTTCAACTGAAAAAGCATAAATTGCATATTTTAACATTAGGCCAAAAAAAATAAAATGTTGCATTGGCGTAACGGGTCACTGAAAAATAGGGTAGGTCGGTCGGGATCTTTTTTTTTTTTTTTTTTTCCTAATAAATCCCTCCCAAAATCTCCCCCGGCTCGAGTACCACCCTTTTTGGCGGCGGGTTCTGTCCGAAACACTTCCGGGTTATCGCGATCGCGATCGCAATCAACAAGATACTTGAAAACGATAGCAAAACAACAAAAATAGCAATAAAATAGGGTCGGCAAAATTTTTCAATAGCAAAAAAACAAAAAAAAAACGTAGGGTCGGCGGAATTTTTAGGGTCAGGCGGGTTACGCCAATGCAACATTTTTTTTTTTTTTGGCCTTAGTGTACTCATTTGCTTCACCACATGTGCTTTATTGAAGGATTTCACTTTTTTTATCTGTAATAATTCTGCGATTCATCGAAATTCTTTGTTCATCACGTTTAATTTCCATTTGGATGTTGTTCCAACATAACTGTGTTGACACAAGTTTTCTCACCACTCCACAGCCATTTTCTTTGGCTCGCTGCCTCCATTTATACACAATTACATCAGACCTGCATCACCAAAATGAGTCGATAATCTCGTGTAAATTTTAGCTTGTTGCACATTTTTCACAAGGAATTTTCTGTTACACATCTGTTCCATAACATACCACCATCTTGTTTTTTCCCCCAAATTGATTTGGCCACAGTCAGTCGTTTCCTGGATTACTTGTTCAGTTTGGATAATATCAAAGCACAATATTTCAGCATCGACTTGTTTTTGCATGTTCAACAATGTCCGCATCGCCTTGACCCGCCTTAATGTTGTCTGTCCATCTAAAAAAAATTAACTTAATTGCCATTTGTCTTTTCTTTCTTGCATTTGCTCATGATGCATGGGAATTGTGCAAACATCGAGCACATTCAAGTACAGTACTTCTAGTTTATTACCTCTGCCATCGAAGGTGAAGGAGGTTATGTTTTCACCCCTTTCTGTCTGTTTAGGTACAGGATATCTCAAAAGGTTGTCGACGGATCCGGATGAAATTTTGTGGACAGGTTGGGTGTGTGACAAGGACGAATTGATTAGATTTTGGTGAAGATCCGGATCCAGATCTGATGACTAGAATTTTTAAAGTGATTCTTCACCATTGAGAGATGGGGCTAAAAAATGATTTGTAGCACGATATCTCAAAACGTTGTGGACGGATTCGGCCGAAACTTGGTAGACAGTTTGGGTGTGTCGCAAGGATGAATTGATTCGATTTTGGTGAAGATCCAATCCGGATCTGGATATGAGAATTATTTAATTTTTTACATGATTCTTCACCATTGAGAGATAGGGCCAAAAACGATAGAGTACTGTATAGCATGATATTTCAAAAATGTATTGGGCCTGATATGTTGTCGTGGATCAGGCATTGCGCGGCGGAGGTATGCGCTCTACCGAGTGCCCTACTTGTTTCATCTGTAATTGCAATCGATCGTTCTCGGGTGATATGAAGATTCAATTAAATTTGGTGTACTTGTTGCGTCATTGCAATGTTGCTGATGTTTTGTGCCTGTAAATGAGACTGGAGTAATGAGCCATTCGAGTATCCTGCGTCAGGGTAGCAACATGTCTAGGATTGTACTCCTTAGCCAATGAAATTGGCTCGGCAACCCTATGCACCTCACAGCGTGAAAGGAATGTTTTTTTTTTTGTTTGTTTTTTTTTGTTACTTTCATAAGTACTGACAGAAGTGACTGCTAGCTGAACATTTCCTTGTAAGAATAGCACATTACATGATGCAAACATCTGTGAAGCACAGGCCCATCCTTATTTTTTGAGCCTCGACTTCTGTTTCCATACTCGCTGGAAAACAACTACACAAATGAAGTCTCCCCCCCCCCCCCCATGAAAATGCTTTTGCTGTGCTGAAGACTTTTGAACTCGTCTGTCACGTGTAGAAGTGTTTGTTCCTTCTTTCCTTGACTTGGTGTACTGTATATGTTGAAAACTTGGTTAGTATTTGCTCGCATGGTTAGTTTTTTTTTTCTTTCTGCTGGGCTGTGTGGCTGAAGGTGATTGTTCAGCGCTCACTCTCTGCAAGGAACCTGCTGCACGCAAAAGGTGGTTCGCTCTTTGCCTCTGTGATGAAAGTGCTTCCCCTCTTCATGATGGTGATGACCGGGATGATAAGCCGAGTGCTTTATCCAGGTGCTGAATCTCCGCTGTTCTCTACCTGAGCTGTTAATCTGCTTGCTTATCTGTGTTTTTATCGTTTTTCAGTTTTTATTGTACCATTCTGGGGCAGAAGATTGCTCGTTAAAACTTTATGGTTAGAAATTTGTGAAAGAACCCTGTCCTTTCAAATTGAGTTCTTCCCCAGCCCCTCACACTTTAGTGAGTGCTTATCCCCAAAGAGTGGTCTAAAAGAGCACAAATTGCCATACACAGTATAATTCATTATCAATTGCTATAAATTTTTACAATTTTCTTTTGTATCATCGTTTAGTAAACGTCTTTTATTTTTTTGAAATACAATGGTTAAGTGGTGGTTGTGTATGTGTGTATCACACAGATGAGGTGGCTTGTGCAGACAGTGCAGAATGCGAGCGGATTTGTGGAAACCCAGTGGGATGCACAGACATAGCTTATCCAAAGCTGGTCATGGAGCTGCTGCCTAGTGGTAAGTGGTATTGGTCTTTTTCGACCCCACCACTCCCCTTCCCGTCTGTCCTGGAGCTGACCCCCAGTGACATTACCTGCTCCGAAATTTGCAATCCCACCCGCATGGCCACGGATTCCGTGAATGATTAGGAACTGACATGCAACTGAGATGTGGCTGAAGGAGTAATCTGAAAACGTTTTTCCTTGTGTATATTTTGAAAGGTGAAGGGGGAAAGTTCACTGAAGTCGGAGGACACTATATTGAGAGAGAAACAAAAGAAAAACCTTTGTCAGGTGGCGTACCACCATAAAATGATGAAATCGTTACAAGACTTACAAAAGTGCCAATTTTTTTTAGGAGTATTACGGTATAATAGATGGAAAAAAAAATCCCATGCTCCAAAAATCAGTCCATATTAAGGGTGTAAAATCCAAGATGGCCACCATGGACTCGTCAAAATCCGTAAATCGTCATTTTCGGTACTCGACCAGATAAAAACGTGAATAATTTTTTTTAATACGTTTTCAGATGCATGGAATCCATTGAAATCATTATTTGTTTGAAAAAAATTCAAGAAAAAAAAATATGGCAGCCATACATGGCCCAAAATGGCCACCATCAAACAAAAACTGAACGTTATCGTATGATTGTGATTAATATTTTTTGAATTTTTTTTTTTGGGGGAGACAATGTCGAGGCTCGTAAGAGAGCGAACATACAGAATATACAACAAGGGGAACAGGAGACAAGAGGGGTGGGAGAGGAAAGGAAAAAACAGTGTGGAACAGAGACATGAGGAGATCTGTGGAAGGGAGAGGGATGGGGTGGGGTACACGGGGTTAACAAGATGGATACTACAGGGACTTTCAGGTCTTTACATGACAGGGACTTTCAGGAAGGAAAGCAGGGAATTTGAAGGAGGTGGGTTTGGGGTGGATTAACGGGGGTAGAAAAGATCATGGTTTTGGATGGGGGAAGATAAGAGATGCCGGTGAGCAGCTGCTTTGAAGACCTGGAGGGAAGAGTGGGATTGAAGAAAGTGTGGGAGTTTGTTCCAAAGGCGGGAAAGTAGAGGAACGAAAGAGTGAAGGTGAGCAGTGATTCTTGATTTTGATTTTTTTACCAAAAGGGGGTTGCTGGCGGACCTTGATTACCCTGCGGAAATATGGGGGGGGACATATTTCAGCCAGAGCAGGGGGATCGAGGGCAGAGAGGAGACGGGAGAAGACAGAAAGACCACTGACCTACCTGCGGTGAGAGAGTGAGAGACTTAAAGACCCAGCCTCATCACGGAAGATACCAATGATCCTAAATGCCTTGGTCTCCACAGCGTGAAGTCAAGAAAGGTGAGAGGTGGGAGCACTAGCCCAAAGGGGAGAGTAGTACTCCATCAGACTGTGGATAACAGCTTGGTATGTGGTCAGGAGCTTAGGTGTGCCAAGGAAGGACTTTGCACGATGGAGGATTCCCAGTCGGCAACTGGCTTTGGGGGTCAACCTGGAAATGTGGCTTTCCTTGGAAAGATCATGGCAGATGGTGATTCCCAGAAGCTTCAAGAGAGTGTAGATGGGGGGTGGTGGGGGGGGGGTTGTGTGTGTGTGTGTGTGAGGGGGGGCTTCTAGACGGTCCATTCGGACAGACGTAGTGAGAGTGTAAGAATTGTCAGGATTCTAAGACATGTTCCAAGTGTTTGACCGGCTTGTGATTTTATCCAGATCTGCAGAGAGTGAAGAGGCTGCTACTTGCTGATCTGAGGGATGACAGATGGATTGACATAGGGTGGAGTCATCAGCAAAGAGATAAAGAAGATTTTCCAGTGAGTCGGAGAGATCATTGATGAAAACAAGAAAAAGAACAGGGCCCAGAACACTGCTTTGAGGAACTACAGCCTGGACAGGAAGAGGGGACGAGAGAACTCCATTAAGGGCCACACGTTGGCTGCGACAGGAGAGGAAGTCTGCGATCCATGAGTGGAGATGTCCTTGGATACCATCGGAAGAGAGTTTGGTGAGCAGGGCAGGATGCCAGGCTGTATCGAAAGCACGCAATATGTCTCGGGAGATGGCTCTGATTTCATGTCTGCTATTGAGGATCTCCATCCATTGTTTGGAGAGCAGGAGCAACATATCCAGTGTTGAGTGACCTGGTCTGAATCCAAATTGATGATCAGAAATCAAGCCATTAGAGAAGAGGAAGGCTTTAATGTCTGAAGCGATGATGGATTCAATAATCATGCTGATGATTGGGAGAAGGCTGATTGGTCTGCAGTTGCAGGGATCTGTTTTTGCACCTTTTTATTCAGGGCAGTGATGTTTGCTGATTTCCAAGCAAATGGCAGATGACCTTGAGGAAATGAGAGGGTGAATAGAACAGAGAGAGGGCGAGCAAGAGCAGAAGAGCAGGTTTTTAGGACATGTGAGCTGATGCTGTCTGGACTGGTTGCAGAATCTAATTCGAGGTTTGATAGCAAGCTCTCCACCTTGTCAGGGACAGAGTCCATGAACAGCTGGGTATGACTGGGTAAGGTGGGTTCAGAAAGCGATGTGTTTGGGACACAAAATTTACACGCAAACACGGAATTTAGGCATTCAGCCTTTTCACGTTCAGTATCAGCTGTGCGGCCATTTGAGGTAAGGTCAGAGATGGAGGGGGAACTTACACCAGAAACAGACTTAACTAGACAACACCAGGATTTGGAGGAGGGAGACAGGTTTGAGAGTTCAGACTTGAGATTGTAAAGATGTTGTTTTCTGGCTCTCTTGAGGGTAGACACACAATTGTTCCGAGCTTTGTGGAAGGAACTGAGATTGCCTTCAGTTGGAGTGGCCTTCCATGAGGTGAAGGCAAGATGTTTCAGGACATCTGCCTCACCACAATTTTCAATGTACTATGGGTGGGAGGAATGGTAGGACAACTGAATACGAGATGGGATAAATCTGTGCATGAGAGAGAGTAAGTTTCTTTAAAAGAATTCCCAGGTTGTGTTGATGTCAGAGGAAGTAGAGATGAGAGACCAGTCTAGAAGTTTGATGACTGCTTGAAGTCCCTGCCAGTTTGCCTGAATATAATGCCAGACTCGATGGCACTGAGGCGGTTCTCTAATAATAGCCTGAGAGATGTCTACCTTGACAAGCATGTGGTGAGATGAACAGATATTTTCAGGGAAATTGGTCAAAATCAGATCCAGAAGAGATGGATTACCGTTGGTTGAGATCGGAGTCAGGAAATTAACAGATTGTGTCAGGAAATGCAAAAACACAGATTGTGTCAAATTAGCAGTCAGGAAACAATCCCAAAGGCACAAAAAAATACTCCATGGAGATCCTTGCTCCTGAAAAAATATTACATCGCATTGAGATGGACTTTCTGTCTGCCCACAATATATAATAACCCGTATACAAGAAAAAGTATTTAAACAATGGCTGAATTGAGCCGTATTTAGTCAAATATGGCCGCCATCTTTTGTTGTTGATTTTTTTTTTTTCAAACAAGTTATGATTTCAATGGATTCCCTTGTATCTGAAAACATATCAAAAGACATTTTATTAATGTTTCTCTCTGACCCTCCAATTAACTGTGATCACCAGGACTTCAACAACTACCGAGGGGTGACGCTGATCTCAGTGCCGGTCAAGGTTTTTACTCGAATAATTATTGATAGGTTTCACCACCATCTCCTTGAGCACCAGTGCCCTGAGCAGTTGGGCTTTACATCAGAGATCAACGATTGATGGTATCCTTGCTCTCCACGTCCTCGCCAAATGCAGACGAGAGTTTCGGCAGGGGCTGCTCACAGCCTATGTTGATCTCCGCAAAGCATTCAATTCAGTGAATAGGGATGCCCTTTGGAGGATTCTCAGTCTTTGTGGGGTGCCACCAAAGTTGCTCAATCTGATTTCTGAATGATACCCTGGTAGAGAGTGCTGTGAGATGTGGTGGTTACGTATCCAACTTATTTCCAGTTTTTATTAGAGTTCATCAGGGGATGTGTATTGCCCCCACACTCTTCAATGCTTGCATGGACTGGATTCTAGGGAAGATGTCAGATATCAAGCTGCGGGGCATCACTAGGGAATGCCAAGATATCTGACCTTGATTTCGCAGATTATGCAGTCGTCCTAGCAGAGACGCTGGATATCCTTGTAGGAGCCCTCAAGGTGCAGAATGTGAGGAATCGGAGCTGCTGGCACTCCGGGTTTCCTGGGTCAAAACTAAGATCCAGGCTTTTTTCATTGATGTCTTGGATGCTGCCATCTTGTCTGCACCCGTTTGTGGTGAGGATGTTGAGGTCACGGAGAGATTCACTTACACTTGCAGTGATATTCATGTCTCCGCATGTTGTGAGCCAAAGGTAACTCGATGTCTGGGTCGGGCCTGGGGAGTCATGGATTCACTGGATCATTGGGTATGGTGCTGTCAGTACCTATGCAAGAATGATGAAAGTCTGAGTCTTCAAATCATTGGTGCTTCCAGTCTTGCTCTACGGCTGTGAGACTTGGACTCTTGACCAAGGATCTCAGATGAAGACTTAACTCCTTCGGTACCAAGTCTCCAGAGAATCCTTGGCTATCACTGGTCAGACTTTTTATCCAACGAGCGGTTGCTGAGAGAGACTCAAATGAGATTTGTTACTTGTGTCATCCGTGAGCGTCAGCTGCAGCTGTATGGACATGTGGCTCGATTTCCTGATGCTGATCCTGCTCACCAGATTCTCTCAGCGAGGGAGCCTCATGAGTGGAGAAGGTCAATAGGATGACTACATGCCTTTTGGTTGCAGCAGGTTGATTGGTTTCTCAAGGAGATGAGGATGGGTCAGGCATCTGCCTGGGGGATGGCCAGATGAAGGCACCGGAGTATTAACGGATAGTGGACGCAATGACTCGCTGCTCCGGCGCACGCTCCCATACCTAACCTAACTTAAGGCCCAGTCACACCTTGACGTTTTAGCCAGCAATGGCAACGTATCAAAATGTATGTAAAACGCAGGCTTATGCTGAACTTTTGATTTTTTTTTTTTTATAGATTCGGACGTATTCATAACGAGTTGGTCGTATGCATAACATATTAAGGCGCTGTCACACCTTGACAATTTAGTCAGCAATGGCAACGTACAAAATGTATGTAAAACGTTGGCGTACGCTGAAATTTTGATGTTTTTTTTAAAGTTTTGGTCATATTCATAACGTGTTGGTCGTATGCAGAACATATCAGTAACCGGCGCAGAACGTTTCGTTATCTTATAGATAACTTATACCAATGAATGCTTAGCCTGTTGTCGGCGTTCACAACCTATGCCCAATGATAGTTTAACTTAGGCATAGCGCGCTGCATGTATCGCCGACGAACTCGTGGCGAGCTTGTTAAAAACCTGCCGCACGCCGATTTAAATCATAACCGCCTGAGAATTGGAAGTGTTATCATCTCAGTCACACCCTGACGATTGAGCCAGCGTATGCCGACCTATGAAAATGTGTCTAAAACGCTGGCACACGTCGAATACGGTATGGGTAAGTTGTGTATACGTTAAGAGCATGCTGAAAAACGATGAAGTACGCTGTCATATTTCGTGGTACATTTAGTACGTCGTGAAATTTCAAACATGCTGAAAATTTTACGACGTACTCGCCGTATGGCTCACACGTTCTGCTACGCTGGGAATAAGTTGTAGGTATGATATGCGATCGTTGACACACGTCGACACAAGTTCCTTGTAAGTTACTCATAAGTCGAAACACGTCGAGGTAATCTTTAGCATACCCGAAACTTATTTTCTCCGTCAAGGCACATTTTCTTTTTTTCTCCTTGGCTCCGTGAAGGCATGTGACGAAATATCTGAAGTTGTTGTTGTTGTTTTATTTTGTTTGTTTGTTTGTTTTTTTTTTAGTCTATCACGAATTTTAAAATATATTCGGACATTTGCTTTTAAGTTTCGACGTCGACGTGACAATATCCTCAAACAGAAAATATTCACAGAGGAGGGAATAAGAATAAGACATGAGCAAACTGAAGAGGCAATCGGACGTGACGTAACGGCACGTGACGAAATATCGGAAGTTATTGTTTTTTGTTTTTTTTTAAACGCTGCCAATACGCCATTATACGGTAGCTGTAAATTAGAAACACGTTCAGTAAGTTCTGTGTTTGTCCGGAAGACGTCAATCAAATACGTCTACATACGTCAATATGCGTTGGTGGTACGTTACACATAGGTTCAAAGCACGTTACTCATAGGTTAAAAATAAGTTTTGGGTACGCTAAGCATTACCTCGACGTGTTTAGACGTATGAATAACTTAAAAGTAACGTGCCTCGACGTGTGTCAATGATCGCATAACGTGCCTCGACGTGTGTGCAACGATCATGTAACGTGCCTACAACACGTTACTCATGGTTATAAATACGTTTCGGGTACGCTAATCATTACCTCGACGTGTTTCGATTTATGAGTAACTTACAAGTAACGTGTGTCAACGATCGCATAATGTGCCTACAACTTATGGCCAGCGTAGCGGAACGTGTGAGTCATACGCTGGCATAAGTCGTAAAATTTCAAGCATGCTAAAATTTGAGGACAACCGCAAAGTACAACGATGAAAGCCAGCGTACTACGACGTATGGCAGTGTTTTTCAGCGTGCTCTTAACGTATACAAACTTACCCATAACGTATTCGACGTGTGCCGGCGTTTTAGCCCAATTTTGCATACGTCAGGCATGCGTTGATTAAATCGTCAAGGTGTGACAGGGCCTTTAGTAACGGAACGTCTTGTAGATAACTTATACCAACGAATGCTTAGCCTGTTGTCGGCGTTCATAACCTATGCCCAACGATAGTCTAACTTATGCATAGCGCGCTGCACGTATCGCCGACGATCACTTGGCGTAGCCTATTAAAAGGCTGCCGCACAACGATATAAATCATAACCGCCGGAGAAATGGAAGTGTCAACGTCGCAGTACCACCTTGGCGATCTTACCAGCGTATGCCAACCTCTGAAAAATTTGTCTAAAATGCTGGCGCACGTCGAATACGGTATGGGAAAGTTTGGTACATGTGAATAGAACGCTAAAGTACGCTATCATCCATCGTAGGAAGTGTAGTACATCTTGAAATTTTAAACGTGTTAAACATTTTACGACGTACTTGCCGTATGACGCACGTTCCGCATGCGATGGGAATAAGTTGTACGCACGATATGCGATCGTTGACACACGTCGATAAAAGTTACTTGTAAGTTACTCATAAGTCGAAACACGTCAATGTAATGGTTAGCGTCAGTGTTCCAGACTCCCTGTTTTTTTTTGTTTTTTTTTCTTCGGTATGACGGTGATGTTGACACTTCGATTTATAGTGCGGTTATAATATAATATAATTAATAGGCTGCCGCTCAACGATTTAAAGCATGCTAAAATTTGAGGACAACCACAAAGTACAACGATGAAAGCCAGCGTACTACGACGTATGGCAGTGTTTTTCAGCATGCTCTCAATGTTTCCAAAACTTACCCTAACGTATTCGACGTGTGCCAGCGTTTTAGACAAATTTTTCAAAAATCGGCGTACGCTGGCTAAAACGTCAAGGTGTGACTGGGCCTTTAGTACCGAAAATGACTATTTATGGATTTTGACAAGTCCATGGTTGCCATCTTGGATTTTACACCCTTCATCTGGACTGATTTTTATTTCATTTTTTTATTTATTTTTAAAACATTTATTTTGGAGCATGGGAATTTTTTCATTTATTTACCCATAGCTACTCATAAAAACTTTTTGGCACTTTTGTCACTCTTGCAACGATTTTTTTTCCGCTAAGCCACCTGATGATTTCGCATCTCTCAGTCTTTCACTTGTAATATGAATATCTACTTCCAAGAACAATTTGAATTCTTAGGTAAATAAGGTTAGGGGGAATAGGCTTGATAAAGATCCTGATGTGATGACCTAAATTATCTTTCCCTTTGGTTCCTTTTTTAGCCTTGAAAGTCAATGTTATGTGACCATTTTATGGTGATGTCTCTTTCAGGTTTACGGGGACTCATGCTGGCTGTGATGTTAGCGGCTCTCATGTCCTCACTTACGTCGGTGTTCAACAGTGCCTCCACCCTCTTCACCATGGACATGTGGAGTGCATGGCGGCCCCACGCAACTCAATGGGAACTTATGATAGTGGGACGGTAAGATGAAAGATAAACATTCACCTTCAAATGGTGTCTTTGCATATCTTGCCTATTTCTTTGGACATTAACATGCTGTAACTGGATCGTCGATTACTGGGTAGTTCCCACAATAATCCAACAATTTTTTTACTTTCATTTTAATTTTTTTACGTGCATTAATACATGTGTCTATGTGAATACCAGGTTCTGTACCTGGTTTTGTGTTCATAGCTTAACGCGCTTTAAATTTTTTGTAGCCACTTGGTGTTTCCATCCTCTCATCTGCCATCAAAAAGTTTGTAGACTTTTTATGTAGGCATGGTCCAGACACTCTATTGGCTCAATACAACATAAATCTTCAAAAGAATTGATCAAGATAGAACTTGTAAACCTATAAATTACCTTCCAGTCTTCTGCAGAGAATTATCCATCCAATAACACTCCTTAAACTTTGGTACATGATCGCTGAACAAGAACCAGAGAGTTGGTGTCAAAGCCACCTAATGCTCGCCTGTTTATACATTTATCGTTTTTAAAAGACTAGTCTAATAATATTTTTTATAAAGTAATGCAGTGAAGTCTGATCCAAATAATTTTAAAGCAATATATGTATTTGTATATTGTAATCAGTAAAAAAATAGTGTGGTAGATAAAAACATTAGAAAGGAAATAACTTGCACCAAAAACTTTAACATTTTCACTTTCACGCTCACGCTCACGCCGGGGGTATCGCTATAGCTCTCTGTTCTTCAAACAGGCGAGCTAAAAATGAGAGACCCAAAAGTGCCCATTTGTCATTCTTCGTATTCTTCTTATTCTTTTCTGACAATCAAACTCAAAATTGGTTTTAGCTTCGAACGAACTTGGTTTAAACACCAATCTACTGCATTCTACAGTGGGAAGGTGCAAACTGATCGAAATTTTAATAGCTTGAAAAGCTTCCACAAAAAGTACGTGAAACCGCATTCCTTTGTATAGGAATAAGAAGGGATAAGAGGGGTGGGTGGGACAACGACTGTCAATCAACCTGATGGGGGCAGGGCTGCAAGACACATTTGCCAAAAGGCCAAACAGACCTACGTGGCTGTGGTTAAAAGTGGAATATTATCAGCCCTGTTCATGCAGGTTAGTCACGGGGCCAATCTACAGCATCAAAACACACATATTTATATAAAGTCTATTTAGAATGTTATATCATCTATCAAGTATGCACAGTGGCAATACAGTGTGAGCACGTCGATAAAATTTGGACTGCAACATTTGTAAATCAGTGGTATCAAGCCTAGTTTTGGCTTAATGGTTAGGGTAGTTGGCTTTAGATCTTACGGTCTTGAGTTCAAGCCCCTGTCATTTTGTTGAATTAACATCAGGCGTGTTGACACAGCCTGCCATCCTTCTGAGGTCTGTGAAATGAGGATCAGCATGCTGGTAACAAGGGACATTGTATCAGTGGCACAGCTGCACCCCCAGAAAATGATTCAGCCAAGCAGCCACAGCCTGCATATTAATAAATATAATTCAAGTAGAATATATATATATATATATATATATATATATATATATATATATATATATATATATATATATATATATATATATATATATATACACACACACACACACACACACACACACACACACACACACACACACACACACAGACACACACACACACACACACACACACACACACACACACACACACACACACACACACACATACATAAACACACACACACACACACTCGGTGTACAAAACATTCGGAACACCTTCCTAATATTGAGTTGCACCACCTTTTGCCCTCAGAACAGCCTCATTTTGTCGGGGCATGGACTCTACAAGGTGTCGAAAGCGATCCACAGGGATGTTGGCCCATGTTGACTCCAACGCTTTCCACAGTTGTGTCAAGTTGGCTGGTAGTGGATGTCCACTCCGACTCGCTCGTTCCATATCATCCCACAGATGCTCAATTGGATTGAGATCTGGTGACTGGGCAGGCCACTGCAGTGAGCTGAATTCACCGTCATGTTCGTGAAACCATTCCTGGACAATCCTCGCCTTGTGGCATGGGGAATTATCCTACTGAAGAAAACCATTCGCAGATGGATACACTACTGCCATGAAGGGGTGCACCTGATTGGTAATGATGTTCAGATATCCTGTGGTATTCAAATGTTGCTCCACTTTTATCAAGGGGCCCAATGTGTGCCATGAAAACACACCCCACACCATCACACCACCACCACCAGCAGCCTGCAACGTTGACACACGGCATGATGGATGCATGTACTAATGTGGTTTTCTCTATACCCTCGTCCTCCCATCAGCATGAAACTGCAGGAACCAGAACACGTCGGACCAGCCAATGTTTTTCCAATCCTCCAGTGTCCAGTGTTTTCATTCCTCAACCCAATGCAACCGCAGGTTGTTGTTTCTTTGTTGAAAGAAGTGGAACTCTGTACAGTCATTAGCTGCCATACCCCATTCGTGTCAAGGTGCGACGAGTTGTGCATTCTTTTCTGGGTCTTTCAGCAACAATGTTGTACTGGACTATCAGTTCACTGACTGCAGCCTGTATGTTGCTCTGCACAATTTGTGTCAGCCTCCTTTGGCCTCTTTCATCAATGAGCCAATTTCGACCACTGGACTGCCATTGGCTGGATGTCCATTGGGTGGTGGACCATTCTTGACACACGCATGAAAAACCCAGCAGCGTTGTGGTTCTTGACACACTCAAACCGGTGCACCTGGCACCTACTACCATACCCCGTTCTAAGGCACTTAAATCTTTTGTCTTGCCCATTCACCCTCTGAATGGCAGACATGCACAATCCATGTCTCAATTGTCTTAAGGCTTAAAAATCCTTCTTTATCCTGTTGTCTCCTTCCCTTCATCAACACTGATTGAAATGGATTTTACAGGTGTAATCGGAAAGGAATTGGAGCTTTCATCTGGATTCACCTGATCACTCTATTTCATGGAAAGAGCAGGTGTTCCTCATGTTTTGTACACAAAGGGCGTGTGTGTGTGTGTGTGTGTGTGTGTGTGTGTGTGTGTGTGTGTGTGTGTGTGTGTGTGTGTGTGTGTGTGTGTGTGTGTATTGAACACACAGTTAGTGTCTTGTGTAGGGATGGTTTCACAGAATCTTTCATGTGATCATCCCTACCTTGTTTAGTGCCTTGTCACACCTTAACGTTTTAGCCAGCGTATGGCAACCTATCAAAATGTATGTAAGACGCAGGCCTACGCTGAACTATTGATGTTTCTTTCAGTTTTGGGTGTATTCATAACGAGTTGGACATATGCATAACGTATTAGTAATGTACACAGAATGTTTTGATAACTTATAGATAACTTATACCAACGAATGCTTAGCGTGTTGTCGGCGTTCACAACCTATGCCCAACGATAGTCTAACTTATGCATAGCGCGGCAGCGTATCGCCGACAATCACGTGGCGTAGCCTATTAAAAGGCTGCCGCTCGACGATTCAAATCATAACCGCACGAGACATCGAAGTGTCAACATTGCCGTCATGCCGAAGAAAACTTTGAAGAATGCTGCACAAAGAAGTCTCCTGGCCATGGCCATGCATGCGTACGCAAGGAGGATCCATCATCACCCACACCCTCCCCATTATGCTCACTTACTACTAGTGACATGGACCTACTACTACTACTACTGACACGCTCACCTACTACTACTATTACTACTACTGATACTACTGACATGGACATCTACTCACCATGGAGTCTGGAACACTGACGGGTTCCTCCTGTGAACCCCATTTTTATATACCAATTCCCCTAAACGCTGCCAATATGCCATTATACGGTAGCTGTAAGTTAGAAACATGTTCAGTAAGTTCTGTCGTCGTCTGGAAGACGTCAAATACGTCAATATGCGTTGGAGATATGTTTCACATAGGTTCGAAGCACGTTACTCATAGGTTAGAAATAAGTTTCGGGTACGCTAGACATTACCTCGACGTATTTTGACTTGTGAGTAACTTACAAGTAACATGTGACAACGATCGCATAACATGTCTACAACTTATGGCCAGCGTATGCGGAACGTGTGAGTCATACGCCGAGCACGTCAAAAAATTTTGAGCATGCTTAAAATTTGTCGACGAGCTCGGTGTACTCTGACGTATGCCAGCGTGCTTCAGCGTACTCTTAACGTGTACAAAACTTACCCATAACGTATTCGACGTGTACCAGCGTATTCGCCAAATTTTTCATACGTCAGCATACGCTGGCTAAAACGTCAAGGTCTGACGGGGCCTTTACATACGATTTGGAGGAACATTCCTACATCTTTTAAAAAAAAAATTTCACGTTTGTATTACTTGTACACCTTCCAACTCTCCCACTTCCCAAACCTTCCACATAATGTTGGTTCTTTTGGATATGCATATCACTGTGCCAAAATCTTTATTGTTCAAAATTATCATATATATATATATATATATATATATATATATATATATATATATATATATATATATATATATATATATTCATATATACACATATGTTCTATAAAAACTAAAAGCGTGATGAAGCCATGAGTCAGTCTGGGAAGCCATGAAGACTATAAGGTGTCCCAAAAAGATATACAACTTTTAAAATGCTTCATTTGATTCTAAAAAAGCAGTAATTTTGTCACTAATGCTTCATTTCTTGTTGCAGAGACCGTGAAGTTTATTTTGATACCAAGCAAGCGCCAGAAAAATGCCAAGACTGACCGTACAACAACGGACGAAAATTGTTGAACTTTGGCACCAGACAAAAAGTGTCAAACAGGTGCAACGTCTTTACTCGAGACATTTCGGTATCCACTTGCGCCATGCACCAAACTTTCGGACAATAAAGTGCACCATCGCAAAGTTTACCAATGTGGGAACCGTCTGTGACCTTCACAATGGTCACAGTGGTCGGAAGAGGCCGGGTCGTAGTGAAGAAAATGTGGAAATGGTGAGACGGGCGGTCGTTCAGAGTCCCAAAAAATCGATTCGACGACTTTCTGCCGAGACAAACATTCATAAGAGCACCGTTCAGAGGATCTTTCGCCAAGACATTCATGCCTTTCAATACAAAATTCAAACGGAAACGGTGCTTACTGATCAACAGAAACGCAAACGACGAGATTTTGCAAATTGGTTCTCAGGAAAGTTGGAGGAAGATGCAGACTTCCTCAAAAAACTTCACATGATGGACAAATGCCATGGTCACTTTTCCGGGGAGGTAAACAAGCAAAACTTTCGGTACTGGGGAACTGAAAATCCTGGTAATGCATCAACTGAACTGGTGCCTCGATCTGTTCTCAAAGTCACCATGTGGGTGGCGGTTGGTTGGTATGGGATAATTGTTCCATACTTCTTTGAAGATGACCAGGGTCGCACTTGCACGCTAAACCAGAGGAACTATCGCGAAATGATTCAGGAATTATATCTGCCTGAGATACGTACAAAGGCCCGTAGGAGAAACAACCTGATCCAGATGAGAACCCAATGGTTCCAGCAGGATGGGGCACCGCCCCATACAGCCAGGGAAACAAGGCGTTTTCTCAACCAACATTTTGAGGGCCGCTTTATCTCCCTCTACGAAGACGTTGAGTGGCCACCGTATTCCCCTGACCTTACTCCTTCAGACTTCTTCTTGTGGGGGTATCTCAAGGACAGGATCTATGGAAACCCTAGGCCTCAGACTCTTGATCAGCTGAAGGAAAACATCCACCGAGAAATCCAGAACATTCCTCAGGAAACGTTTCCCAAAGTGATGGAGAACATGGCAACGCGTTTGCAGGCAGTGATCGGACAACGTGGAGCCTACGTCGAACATGTGTCTAAAAGAAAATGACGATTCTATACTAAAATTTAAATATTGGTGGCAATTTTGACATTGGTACAATAAACTTCAACCTTTCAGCTTTCTATCCAGCCATATATCTTTAAAAAAAATATATATGTTATGACCATCTTCTTTGCAGATGAAAAGTTGTATATTTTTTTTTGACACATTGTCTATGCCTATTCATCACGTCCTGTTTGAACATTAATTCACCAAGACTCTTAAGACCCCTGAGGACCCAAAAGACACAGATAACTCCAAAGCCTCCAAGGACCCGGAAGACCCAAAAGACCCCTACGACCATTTCGACCCCTTTGACCTTCACACCATTTAGACTCCTTACACCCTTCAGACAGATTAGACAGCTCAGACAAGACCTTATGACCATTGAGATCAGTTGAACCTTATATCACAAATAAATTTCAAATAAATATAATAATGTTGTGATTGTGGGGGTAGACGGAGGAATTTAATCGTAAAGCTCGGATCATATAGAGTTGCTTGGTCCGTGGACGTGTCGGAGACATCTCAATGTAAATTAAGTCGGGGAAACTGTGAGCTCAAGTGTTACTTCTCACTACATAGGGGGGTGGTGCAGTGTTAATTAGTTTGGGATTAAGGATAATTTCCCCCAGTACGTGATTGCCCCCTGTAACCTATTCCTACGTTTTTTGCATTTACAAGCCAGCCATAGAGTTGCATTTTTATATCAACCACAACCATAACAACAAGTAAGCAAAACATGCCGAGCAGGCAGAGGCCCCACCTTCCTGGGTTTTGTGCCAGCAAGCCATGCCCAGAGGTGGAAGAAGGGTGAGGTTCGCAGTAGTAGTTGTGAGAGGAACGTGGCTGGGACGGGGGATCTTGCTTTGCTCTCCTCTCGGCACGACAAAATGACTGTGTGGTTCTCGTGTCATGCTGTGAATTGGCTTGCGTGGTGAAGAAAGACGCTGGCCATTGACTCTTGGCTGATCGTGAGAAACCGACCTCGAAGCCTCGTGTATATCACCGAAGAGACGGCACCATTCTGCAGAGTGCCGCGGATCGGCATGCACGATCGACGAAGAGGCCGCACGGCGGTTGGTGAGCTGTGGTGTTTAATATTGCCTCACAAATTTCCTCAGCAACGTTTCCCATCGCGAGAGAGTGGCTCGGCGCCATTTTGGGTGTGTCTACCCATGCAGGGCGAAGCGCCTCAATTCCAAAGTTCCATAAAGACCATCTATGGACCAAGCTTGGTGCAAGAATAAAGGGAGGATTTGCTTTTCTTTTATTTCATTTCCCCCTTGTCTATATTTAAGTCTGTGTGTATAGGTGCCTCGATGTTCGGGTTTAAGTTATCTCACAATTATTATTACATTTTGAATTACGCTTGTAAATATTTATTTTATTTTCATTAAATCCCCATTTATTTTAAGTTGATGTGTCCATGCATTTATTGTGGGGTTTGAGTATAAACCCGTTCTGTGCATCTGTTCTGTTGCTCTGCCAGTGCCCCTCCCCCGCACGCAATAATCTCTGCAGGTCACGTGTCCGCCTCCTAAGGAAAACCGCTCGGCAATCCGGGCATGATCGGTGTTAACCACCCGTCTACCACAATTGGGTCGGGGGGAATAACCGAACCGCAAGGACTGCAACAATATCACCAATATTACAAATACATTCATAAGAAAATAAATGTTTGTATTATGATTGGTGTAAATCATGCCAACACAGCAAATCTGTGACATCAATCTCTGCAACGACGTGTGGAGAGGCGAGCATAGTGAGCCGATTCACGCGAGCTTAAAATAACAAAAAATCTGTGACAACTCGTTCCATCCGAGTTAACCGTTTTGTGGGCCAAGGTTATCAGGGGGAACTTTTAAAGACGAGGTCTATGGTATTGTTTGCCTCAGGTGCTTTGTGATGTGAACCCTTTGCACTGTAAGTGTGGTGTCTGGATGTTTCCTCAAAAGTTCTGTCTTGTTAGACATGAAGAAATAAACAAGATTTCTCTTCAAATTAAATACCTGTCTCACACACTCACTTCATCTGTACCTGGAGACTGCTTCGCTAACATTCCGATTTAGTTCTGCAATTGTCTTTTGGCAGAGGTGTAGTCTTTTTTTTTTTTTTCTTCTGTTTTTTCATATATAGAGTCAAGGCATGTGGAATAGCTAGAACACCAGGATGCAACGGAACAAAAGGAACAGTAGAGAGAGAGGGGGGGTGGGACACCAACAGTGGAGATGGACAAATAAGGGGTGGGGGTATGCACGGGGTGGACAAGAAGGATACGGAAGAAAACTCTCAGGAAGGGAAAACTGGTGAGGGCGTACCCTATAGAAACCCGGGGGGAGGGGAGGGCAAAGATCATGCTGACAGTGAGAGTCAGGAGTTTGAGTGACTGAACTTCCTCTAGATGATTGTTAAGAAAGCAGACAGGAGGGTATGCGATGCGATATTTTGGAGTGAGATGGCGAGGGTGTGAGAATTGTCTGGATTGTAAGACATATATATTCCAAGTGTTTGACCATCTTGTAATTTTGTCAAGGTCCGAAGAGAGGAAAGAAGCTGCAGTCTACCTATCTGAAGAATCAGCAATGTCATGGCAGAGGGTGGAGCCATCAGCAAATAGATAAAGGGGATTTTACAGAGAGCCAGAGAAATCACTGATGAAGATCAGGAATTGGACTTTGCCCAAAACACTGCTTTGGGGAACTCCAGCCTTGACAGAGACAGGAGATGAAAAGGATTCCATGAAGAGCCACACAGCTATGGGAGTAGAGGAAGTCAGTAACTCAAGAGTGAAGCTGGCCTTGAATGACATGGGCAGAGTTTGGAGAGCATGGTGGGTTGCGAGACTGTATCAAAAGCTCGAGATATGTCGAGAGAGATGGCCCTGATCTCATTTCTCACATTGAGGATCTTCATCCATTGTTGAGAGAGGAGAAGCAGCATGTCCAAGGTGGATTGACCTGGTCTGAATTTGAATTGGTGATCTGAGATGAGGTCATTGGAGAAGAGGAATGATTTCATTTCAACTGCGATGATGGATTCCATAAGCTTGCTGATATTTGGAAGTAAGCTGATGGGTCTGGATTTCAGGCGATTGGTTTTTGTACATTTTTATGTCATACAATGATGTTGGTTAATTTCCAAGCATGTGAAAGATCACCCAGATCAATGATAGGGTGAAAAGGGCAGTTCAAAGAGGATGTGCAAGAGCAACAGGGCTCGTTTTTTCAGAGATGTGAGCTCATGTCATTCAGTCCATTGGCAGAATCAGACTCTAGGGTTGCCAGAAATTTCTCCACCTTCTCAGTATCAAAAGACAGAGTCCAGGAGCAGTTGGGTGTGACTGGGTAAGGGGGTACAGAGAGCGAGTGGTTGGGGACACAATATTTGGGAGCAAACACGGAATTGAAGCATTCGGCCTTCTCACGAAGAAGCTTCTTTGATTTTGAGCTCCTTCGACTAAAAATATGCCATTATATTTCCTTGACCGATCATATCATTGAAGATGTCATCTTGGAAGGCTTCACGTGACGGTTATTTCTTCACCACTCAGCTCCTAACAGTTCAGCGCCTTAGAATCAAAAGGTTCTATCTGACGCTTGAACTTTTTGGTTTCAAGCCTTCGACTTCGGGCCTCTCGTGTCAGCCTATGGGCCAGTGCCATTGGAATTTTCCGAGCAATATAACCACGATGATACGTATATGCACATAAGCCGTACGCATGTTTTTGCTTCATGTATGTAACCCGGGTTATTTTTCTTTTCGGGAGCGATCAAGGCAGCGGTCTGTTGCCTATCTACCATCAAAATAAAGGAATGTGTCGGGAAGAATGCGTTGCACGCTTGAAACAAGATCACCCTTAGAGTGGGTTCTCTGCTGGTTTTGTTAATGCAGACTTCGTTTTTTAGATCCTCGTGGAGGATCTCTAAGTCTTACTCACGTTGTTGTTCTTGTGGACTTTTTTGTTTCACAGTCTCCAGTTTTCATCGAAACTTCCTGAAACTTGCCATATATATATGTAAAAATTCCCTGCGCAGACAGTAACCATCTCCGATTTTGAAAATTCCTCCTACAAAAAAAGTTGATGTCATAATATCGCCGCTAATGGAAATGGCCTATACCATTATCTCCAAAACTAGGCAAGCTGTTTGAATTTGGTTTGCGTGAATCAAGCCGGTCATTAGCACAGATGATTTATCGCAAACCTGATGCATCACAATGACGTCATATTCGTTTTTATTACGTCATCATTAAGAGGATGAGAATCTTAGCTCATTCGAGCTTGTTCCCCCTTCGTTTCTGGACAAACTAAGGCAATCCAGACCCTAGAAAATCTCTCTCGGTAACTTTCAGAACTTTGGAAATCTACTTTTATAACTTCATTGTTTTCCTGTATTGTACGATGTCTCAAACAGGTTGTTGCTACGGTGCAAGATTGAAACTATTCTTACCAGTTCTTTGTGGTTTTATTTTGTTCTTTGTGTTCTTGTAGGACGTTCGTGATTTTCCTGGTTGCAGTGTCTGTGCTGTGGATGCCCATTGTGCAAGAGGCTCAGGGAGGACAACTGTTTGTTTACATCCAGGCTGTAAGCTCGTACCTGCAGCCTCCCATTGCATCGGTCTTTATCCTCGCATGCTTCTGGTCACGCACGAATGAGTCCGTGAGTGCTTTGCATGCTGCAAGCTGCAAACATCTTCATTGAGAATTGTGGAGCATGTTAAACATTAAATTTCATCTTGACAGCTTCATTCCCTCCCCTCCTCACCCCAACCCCCCCACCCCCCTCCTTTGCACCCCTCTCTGAGTCTGTCCAGTTTGGTCTTGACAGTGGAGGTGGTTGTGAATTTGATGGATATGCATGATTCTTTGTAAGAAGACAACCAGTGACTGGACAACCAGTGACGTTGGTTGCTTTTGGTGAACTTTAATTCCATGGTATTATTTTTACATTGTGTATTGTTATACTGCATAAACAATGTAAAATTATTCCTGTATCACCTGTCTTCAGAAACTAATGAAACCAAAGTAAATGCATGTAAGTGGTTTATAATTTGATGGCTTCTCTCAACATATTCGTTACAATTCAGGAACTGCATCTACGTATTTTTGGTTGACAGCTGTGGAAATTGCTCTTGCCATTCATTTTAGGGTGCATTTTGGGGCCTCATGGTGGGACTGGTGGCTGGTGTGGCCCGCATGATCATTGACCTTGTTTTCCCGGAGCCCAACTGTGGGATGCCTGATTTTGCTCCACCTGGCTTGCGTTTACACTACTTGTACTTCTCCATTGTGGCAGGGATGTTGGCCGCAGTGACGACCATCCTCGTCAGTTTGGCTACCACGTCACCTTCAAAAGAAGAGGTAATGAATCAATTTGCCCATATTGTATTGTGAACTCTTGATGCAATTAATTATATATGCCCAGGAGCACTGGGCTGGCAGGGTAGCCGAGAGGTATGCACACTCACCTCCGAGCTTTGTAGCTTGGGTTTGAATCCTGGCCCAGCTATGAACTGGTCATCCTGGTGTTTCACAGGCCCGAGACATCAATGTGCGTGCCGTCGCTCAGATTTTATTTTATTTGTTTATTTATTATTGTATACATTGCCGAGGCTCGTATGAGAGCTAACACACAATGCACAGCAATGGGGGGCATGAGACAAGAGGAGCGGGAGAGGGGAGAACAAAACAGTGGGGAACAGAGACATTAGGAGATCTGTGTAAGGGAGAGGGAAGGGGTGGGGAACATGGGGAATAGAAGATGGATATTACAGGGACTTTCAGGAAGGAAAGCAGGGAATTTGAAGGAGGTGGGTTTGGGGTGGATTTACGGGGGTAGAAAAGATCGAGGATTTGGATGGGGGAAGATAAGAGGTGGTGGTGAACAGCTGTTTTGAAGGCCTGGAGGGAAGAATGGGATTGAAGAGAGTGTGGGAGTTTATCCCAAAGGTGGGGAAAAAGAGGAATAAAAGAGTGAAGGTGAGCAGTGATTCGTGATTTTGGTAGTTTTCCCAGAAGGGGGTTGTTGGCAGA
>NC_140968.1:13099273-13121773 GCF_056783735.1 Eptatretus burgeri
GGTCAAGCAAATTTGAAAATTGGCTCCCCAGGCAACGCTGGGTCTATTAGCATCCACTGAGGGACGCGGTCAAGTGTAAATATCCTGTGAATAGTGTCGTTAAGGCTTAGAGTAGGAATGTAAAGTATAAGTGTTGTTTTTGTGGAACCTTTTGTTTCCCCTCCCCAGATCACTGGAAGAGTGTTGGACAGGAGCGATGATCCAGAGGATGGAGTGCAACTTCGCTCAGTGCTCTCATGTGATAAAATAAAATAATAAAAAAATGAATGATTGTTTAGGCGAGGATAAGGCCATAAGGGGGTAGTACATTAAGCAGGATAGGCAAGTTAGCTGCGGCTCGCTGCCCATTGCCCCTCCTACTTTATTTCGTTTGGTTAAATAGGTGTGTCAGTAAGTGTTAAGGCTGGTACGGTAGCGCCTGTGATATACCTTGCAGGAGCTGCGGTACCAGAGGAGGGGGCAATGTTACGTCTGAGGGGGGGGGTATGCATTCAAAGCGTAATTAGGATGTTTAATTCGGTATGCCATGCTGTTCGAGTTGTACCAGGATCTCGATGTAATAAGTAGCAATTCAGTGGTGATAAGTTGTCTAGTAAATGTCCATTTCTTTAAGGGGGAAATGATAATTGTCACGTAATTAGATAGGGAGATGGGTTAGGGTAAGTGTGTATGCGTAAGCCCTTTTAGTATTCCCTGTAGGCTTGCCGTGACGTAACAGGACAGTGCTGCGGATGGCTCCGCCCCGTGATCACGATTGGCAGAAGGCGACGGCGGAGGGCCAATAAAAGGGCTCGATTGGAAGTGACGAGAACTCGAGTATAAAAAGGTTCTGTTCGGGAGAAGAAGAGGAGGAAGAGTCATAAAAAGAAAGCGTCTGGTCGAGGCTGTTGGTCTCTGAGCGTGCTCTCTCGTTGCGCTGGTTCGTTCCTCGATTTGTCATGTCTCGTGGCCTTGCTGTGCCTCGTCCCTCACCTCGGTTGGCTCTGGAGTTCTGCTGGCTCGGGGTACGGGACCGAACGGCGGCCAGACCTGCCTCCCTCTCCTGCTCGCATCTTGGCGCCAGAACTGGCTCCCTGGTGGCTGTGAGCGGACTTGGGCCTACACCAGGAGGTCGACACCACCAGGAGCAGCACCACGGTGTCTCCTGCCCCTGACGAGCGCAACGCCAGCTCGTCCGGCACCAATCCAGTGACTGTTGCGTCGACACCACGGGCAAGCCTGACCACCAGCTACGTTGTGTGTGTGTGTGTGTGTGTGTGTGTGTGTGTGTGTGTGTGTGTGTGTGTGTGTGTGTGTGTGTGTGTGTGGTGTGTACCTGGTGCCTTAGAGGGTTTGAGATTTGTATATCCATTGGAATTGTTTGTGTTTTCCCCACGCCCGAACCCACACCACCATCCCGTCGAATCGCCCCGGATCCCTCCTCTTGCCGAGTCTTATTATTATTTCTGGTTAGAGAAATAAACATTATTAACTCAGTGAAAAGCGACTCGTGCCACCTTCCTCGTCCCGTTTGCTGTAGAGCGATTTAAAACCGCAATCTTTGGGTTATAAAAAAAATAAACCGCCTTCATCGTTTTGGCTCATTCTACGTTGGCGGGACTGTTCAAGTCCCGTGGACGTCACTATATATGTATATATGTATATATATGTATATATATGTATATATGTATATATATGTATATGTATATATGTATATATGTATATATATGTATATGTATATATGTATATGTATATATGTATATATGTATATATATATATATATATATATATATATATATATATATATATATATATATACATATATTTATATATATATATATTTATATATATTTATATATATATATATATATATATATACATGGCAAAAAAATGGAAACACCAAAGTAAAGTCACTTAATAGGACGTTGGGGCCACCAGATGCGACTAGTACAGCCTGTATGCACCATGGCTTAGAGTCCGCCAGCGTCTGGAATTCTGTAGGAGGATGCAGCACCATTCTTCCATGAGAAAGTCAATGAACTCACCGAGTGTTTGATGGAGGTGGAAAAGGCTGTCTCAGGTGTTGTTCCAGAATATCCCATAAATGCTCAATTGGGTTCAGATCTGATGACTGAGAAGGCCATGACAAATGGATAACATCAGTGTCATGCTCATCAAACCATTTGGGCGACCACACATGCTCTCTGGATGGGGGCATTGTCATCCTGGAAGACAACCCTCCCGGCAGGAAAGAAATGCTGCTACGTGGGGTGAAGATGATCACTCGGTACCATTAAGTAGCGATTGGCATTGACCTTGCCTTCTGATGGAATGACTGTACCAAAACCATGCCAGGAAAATGCACCCCACAACATTACAGAACCCTTCACTGTTGGAACCAAGCACTCAGGATTGTCAGGTCAGGTTCGATCTGTGACCTGCTACAGGTACCATGTAAACCTGTACTAACCTGTTCCATGGTCGGGTTGTCGGCGACTAAACCGTCTCCCCCACCAGGTTTTCTGGTGAGGAGGGTGTTTGGATATGGACACCCAGCAGGATTAAAAACAAAACCTGTCAAAGGGCGGAGGAGCTCCTTGTGAGCCAACGGCCATCCATATCTAGTGCCCAACTGTGTCTGCGGACGTCCTCCTGCAGTTGGGCTACTTCTTATTAGGAGGTTGGTGGCAGGATTTGCACTCCGGCCACCGTAAAACGCTTCATTCCGCAAAACGCAAAAACGCAAAAAAATCTGAAAACCCACTCCGTGGGAGTACCTCCTGTGCAGCTTCCCTTCGCAGGGCAGCTCACCGGATGACAGGATTGGGGCAAAGCCTTCGGGACCCCCAATCTTTGATAGGAGGGAAACCACGGGGTAACATCCCTGGGTCAGATTGCGGGAGAGTGTGTCGGAGTGGTGCTGAGGTGTCGTCCACCAGACGGCGGTCTCCTTGGGTTAACCTGAGGCGGTCCCTTCGGGTGGGTGCCTGGAATGTCCTATCCCTAAGAGAGGATGATCACCTGTCTCTGTTACCATCTGAGCTCAAGCGTTTGGACATCGGGATTGCAGCTCTCTCTGAGGTTCGGAGACCGGATTGCGGCGAGATAATGGTGGGTGGTTACACCTACTATTGGTCTGGTCGCTCTGATGGTTACCATACCCAAGGAGTTGCTGTAGCTGTGTCCAATAAGCTGACCCCAATGATAATTGAGGTAACACCGGTCAACGAGCGTATTCTGAGATTAAGGATTCGCCACTCCTTAGGTGTCATTTCCCTGGTCTCTATTTATGCTCCGACTGAGGCGAGTGATCTCACCGTGAAGGACACATTCTACGCCACACTCGAGTCTGTGGTTGATCAGTGCCCCAGACGAGATACACTTCTAGTCTTGGGGGATTTCAATGCATCGACTGGAACTGATAGGGATGGTTATGAGGTGTGTGTTGGTCCCCATGGGTCAGGAACTATGAACCAGAATAGCACTAAGTTCCTTGACTTTGCAAGAAGTCATGGACTTAGGGTGGCTGGTTCATGGTTTCAGCGCCCGCAAGCTCATCGCTGGACTTGGTATTCCAACGCTGGCGGTGTGGCAAAGGAGTTTGACCATCTCCTCATTGACAGTCGTTGGAGGATGATCCAGAACTGCAGGGTCTACCGGAGTGCTCAGTTCCTCAATACTGACCACAGGCTTGTTGTAGCAACTCTAAAGCTGCACCTTAAATCCTGGAGAATGGTACCATCCCAGCCTAGGCTGGATGTTGCCAAGCTCAGGGATGAGAGAGTAGCTGAGGAGTTTGCGAACAGGCTGAGTGGACACTTGGGGGGGTCTGGGTGCTTTGGGGGGTCCTGAAGAGTTGTGGAGCACCTTCAAGACCACCGTCCTTGATGTTGCCGGTGGATGCCTTGGAGTTCACCGCAGGGCAAAAAAGAATTTTGTCTCTCAAGGGACACTGGATACCATTGACCAGAGTCGCAGGGCCAGGCTGAATGGCAGAGCTGAGCTGTTCAGGGAGCTGAGGCGTAAAACTGTACGTGCACTGAGGGTGGACAAGGAGGCCTATGTGCGAGGAATCTGTGAGGGGGTAGAGCATCACCTGTGGACAGGTGATTCTCGTCCCGCTTACAGGGGAATTCGCGCATTACGTTCATCCAAGCCCATCCCTCGGAGCACTGCAGTTCGAGCATAGAGTGGTAGGCTCTTGACAGAGGAGTCTGAAGTGAAGGCCCGCTGGGCCGGTTACTTTGAGCGGTTGTACCAGGCTGATCCCCCAGCTGTCGAGTTGGACGTCAAGGGTGTTACAATCCCTGTTGCTGACCCTCCAATCAACTGTGGTCTACCTTCGCTTGTGGAAACACGGGCTGCGGTAAACCGGTTGAAACGGGGTAAAGCTCCAGGGATCTGTGGCATCCATGCCGAACTTCTCAAGGCTGGTGGAAATGCTGCACTCGTGTCGTTGCATGCAGTTTTGTGCTCTGCCTGGAACACAGGCATCATCCCCCAACTGATTGGAAGAGGGGCCTTGTTGTTCCTCTCTGGAAAGGGAAGGGTGATCGCCAAGACTGCAACAACTACCGAGGGGTGACGCTGCTCTCAGTGCCGGGCAAGGTCTTTGCTCGGATAATTATTGATAGGGTTCGCCACCATCTGCTTGAGCACCAGCGTCCAGAGCAGTCAGGCTTTACACCAAAGAGGTCAACGATTGACCATATCCTTGCACTTCGTGTCCTCACCGAACGCAGACGAGAGTTTCGGCAGGGGCTGCTTGCAGCCTATGTTGATCTCTGTAAAGCATTCGATTCAGTGAATCGGGATGTCCTCTGGAGGATTCTTGGTCTTCGTGGGGTGCCACCGAAACTGATCGATCTGATGTCTGAACTCTACTCTGGTACTGAGAGTGCTTTGAAGTGTGGTGGTACCATCTCTGACTTATTTCCAGTTGTTACTGGAGTTCGTCAGGGATGTGTGCTTGCCCCCACACTTTTCAGCACTTGTATGGACTGGATTTTTGGGAGGATGTCGGAGAGATCAAGTTGCGGTGCATCGTTTGGCAATGTCAAGATCTCGGACCTTGATTTTGCAGATGATGCAGTCATCTTTGCGGAGACTTTAGACATCCTCTTGGGGGCCCTCGAGGTGCTGAATGAGGAGTCGGAGCCATTGGGATTACGGATTTCTTGGGTCAAAACTAAGATCCAGGCTTTCGGTGACATCTTGGATGCTGCTGTCCTGTCTGTGTCCGTTTGTGGTGAGGATGTTGAGGTCGTGGATAGATTCACTTACCTTGGCAGTGATATTCATGTCTCCGCAGGTTGTGAGCCGGAGGTCAATAGACGTCTGGGTCGGGCCTGGGGAGTCATGGATTCACTGGATCATGGGGTGTGGCGCTGCCGGTACCTGTGCGGGAGGACGAAAGTCCGAGTCTTCAGGTCCTTGGTACTTCCAGTCTTGCTCTATGGGTGCGAGACTTGGACTTTGACCAAGGATCTGAGACGGAGACTTAATTCTTTTGGTACCAAGTCTCTTCGAAGAATCCTTGGCTATCGCTGGTCGGATTTTGTGTCCAACGAGCGGTTGCTGAGAGAGACTCGGATGAGATTTGTTACCTGCACAGTCCGTGAGCGTCAGCTGCGGCTGTATGGACATGTGGCTCGTTTTCCTGACACTGATCCTGCTCACCAGATTCTCTCAGCGAGGGAGTCTCATGAGTGGAGGAGGCCAGTGGGCCGACCACGTGCCTCATGGTTGCAGCAGGTTGACCATCATCTCAAGGAGATTGCGATGGGCCTGGCATCTGCCTGGGGGATGGCCAGACGGAGGCCCCTGGAGTACCGGCGGAAAGTGGACGCAGCGACGCGCTGTTCTGGCACATGCTCCCATACCTGACCTGACCTGACTCAGGATTGTGGAGTTATTCAGGTTGGTGCCACACGTGCATTCATCCATTTCTTGAGAACATGGTGAAGGACGATTCATCTGACCGTATCACATTTCTCCACTGTTCAGTAGTCCATTGCCTGTGCTCTTTGCACCACTGGACTCGCAAACGTGCATTGCCATGTGTGACGAGCGGTTTGTGCATTGCATCTTGACTATGGTATCCCGTTCTGTGGAGATCTCGGTGGACCGTTTTTGATGAAACTATCTGCTCGTGCCGCAGGTTGAAATTTACAGTCAATTGATTTGCAATTGCTCGCCTGCTTTGCCTTTCACTTTAAATTAATGCACGGATATCACAATCCTAGAATATGTGCTTCTGCCCACTGTTGCCCTTTGCCAATGATGTCTTTTCCTTGGAATTCCATGCCGACATCACCTTAGAGGCTTAGACACCGTTGCTCGTGAAACATCATCAAGTTGAGCTGTCTTTGTCACTGAAGCTCCTGCCAAATGCACCCCAACAATCACCCCTCTTTCAAAGTCACTGAGGTCTCCTCCTGCAGTCATGCTATCCATATAATTATAGGCAACCAGGCCTGTGCATCATTTTTATGCATGAACCGAAGATTTCTGAGATGTTGTTTGCTTAATTAACACTTGGGCCACACCTGTGTGGAAGCCGTTGCTTTCAATGTACTTGGTGTTCCTCATTTACCCAAGTGTTTCCATTTTTTTTTGTTCATGACCTGTAGGTATGTAATATGACAACGTATTTATATATATTTTATTATTATTATTTTATAGATTATAAAATCATTTTTGTTTTTTAAGTGGACACAGTTGTCGCCTCAGGAATGAATAAACAGGACAATCATTACACACAGTCCACACAGGACAGGTATACAATGACCGATCCATACCGATAAGCTACCTACCATTCCTGCCAATATCGATAAACCCCAATATGACCAAGGCGTATAGGTACCCATCTAACTCAAGATTGAAGAGTTTGAAAGAAAAAGGGGTTCTTCACCATTGAGAGATGGGGCTAAAAACGATATATACTACATAGCATATTTCAAAAATGTATTGGGCCTGATATGTTCTCATGGATCAGGCATTACATGGTGGAGGTATGTGCTCTACCTTGTGCCCTTCTAGAGAAACTGTAATTACATCGGCTTTGTTTGTTTCCTCACCCACTTTTCTCTTTCATTGGCATCTGATCGGTACAAACACTCTGAGCAGGTGAGAAGTGAGGTGGAGGAACTCGACCTGGCTATAAACTGTCATCCTGGTGTTTTGCAGGCAGGGTGATTCATCAATGTGTGCCGTCCTTGGATGGACATTAAACTGGGCATCACGTCTGCCAACATTAGTTGGACATTGAAGATCTCACGGTCTCCTTCATGAGAAGTGGACAAGCCATCACTGGGCATCTTTAACAAAGCACAAATTCCTGCTCTAACCTACTTGGTCAAACATCAGGCCAGGCCAGCCAGTTCATGAAAGATTTAGGCTAAAAACTTTCTCCGGCCAACACCACAAGGCGGCCATAATTGTGGCCGTTAAAGTCTCATCATCTGAAGAGCAACATTCCCACAGATGCTGTGGCACTGCTAATTTGAGTCAATACTAAAACCAATCTCAGTCAATACTCAAACAGACCAATCGGCCTTGTTCCAATCATCAGCAAGGTTATTGAATCCATCATCGCTTCAGATTGTAAATCCTTCCTCTTCTCCAATGGCTTGATTTCCGATCATCAACTTCATCTTCCCCTTTTGCACGTGTGGTTCTCATTACTGTATCATAATTCACGACACTTTTTCTACTTCAACAGACTGCTCTCAATTTGACCTCTCCTTCATACCTTGTCTGAAAAGTCTAACTGTTACGTTTCTTCTCTCCATTCTCTTAACTCACCTTCATTGCATCCCTCAAGAAATGTCTTTAATCGCATTTCCGAACGAAAAAAATTTTAAAGCACAGTTTGCTATGCTTGGTCGTTTTCCATCAAGCATTATTTTTTTCCAACTTCAGTGCCAATTCACTCCTCTCACCCCTCACTCTCAAAGCAACCATCACACTCTTCTCCCTCCAAGCTTCCCTCTCACCTTTCTCAAAAACTCCCCCCTCACCTTTCTCCCTCAACTCTCCACACTCACCCTTCTCCCACCATTCACCCCCTCACTCACCCTTTCCAAAGTTCCCCCCCTCACATCCACAAAGCTGCCTACTTCCCCTGTCCTCTCACCCCCATCTCATCCCTCCACCTCCTCAAATCCTCAACTGCCTTCTATCCCCTCTCGTATTACTCCCCACTACACCTCAACCCAGCACCACAGAGCCTTTTCTCCTCCTCATCCCCCTTCCCCTAACTCTTCTGCAATCCCCCACACTCTTTCAACAACTCTCCTTACCTCCCCCCCTCCTCCCTTGTCCAACTCTCCTCCTCCCCTCCCACCCCCAGCACCCAAAGCCTCCTCCCATCCCTCTTCATTAACAGAGTGGACCTCAAATATCTGGGGCCTTTGCTCAAACCTTACAGATCTTTACATTCAGGTTGCCACTGACAAACCAGACAGAATCTGCCAAACAGAAACTTTCCTCTCTCAAGACGTCTCTGATTCCCTCGTATCTCTCCCTGATTACTCCGTCCTCCGGTATGACAGGCCTGAGCCTCATCCTGGTGGAGGAGTTGCTCTCCATCAAAGACTCTATTCCTCACTCTCCGTGCACTGCCCTCACTCCCCGACACCCCCAGGAATACCTCTGGCTACGGCTTCCCCTCCACTCCCACCTCATGTTTATATGTGTACTGTACCGTCCACCAAACAGTGAATACTCCATTTACACCTCGCTATCTGAAAACATGGACCAACTTCTATCTTATCATCCGAACTCTCTCTCTTCCTCATATGTGGTGACTTCAATTGCCATCATGCTAGTTGGCTGGGTGTGGGTACCTCTCTCACCTGCCATGGCACTTCAGCAAAGACTTATGCGACTCAATCGGTCAACTTCCCGACCCGGATCTCAACCAATGGTACTCTATCTCTTCTGGATCTGATTTTGACAAATTTCCCTGACAATATCTGCTGCTCTTCCTCTGCTCCAATCGGATCTTCTGACCACGTCCTTGTCAAAGTGGACATCTCTCTGGCTATTATCAGAGAACCACCTCAGTGCTGTCGAGTCTGGCATTTCACTCAAGCCAACTGGCAGGGTCTTCAAGCAGCCATAAAACTTCGAGACTGGTCTCCCATCCCTACTTTCTCCAACATCAACTCATCCTGGGAATTCTTTCAAAGAATCTCTCTATATATATATATATATATATATATATATATATATATATATATATATATATATATATATATATATATATATATATATATATATATCTTTCTCTCTTTCTCTCTTTCTCTCTTTCTCTCTTTCTCTCTTGGTTCACTGAAGCTTGTGGTGAGGCAGTTGTCCTGAAACAACTTTCCTTTGCTTCATGGAAAGCAAACCCAACTGAGGGTAATCTCAGTTCCTTCCATAAAGCTCGGAACAAGTGTGTATCTACCCTCAGGAGAGCCAGAAAACAACATCTTTCTCATCTCAAGTCTGAACTCTCAAACCTCTCCCCCTCTTCAAAATTGTCGTGGCATCTATTCAAATCTGTTTCTGGTGTATGTTCCCCTTCCATCGTCTCCCTTCCCTCAAATGGCCGCACTGCTGATACTGCTCGTGAAAAGGCTGAACGCCTAAGCTAGGTGTTTGTGTCATCGCTTTCTGTACCCACCTTACCCAGTCGCACCCAACTGTCCCTGGACTCTGTGTCCTTTTCTGCTGACAAGGTGGAGAGCTTGCTGTCAATCCTCGCCTCAGATTCTGCAACCGGCCCAGACGGCATCAGCCTACGCGTCCTAAAAACCTGCTCCTCTGCTCTTGGTCACCCTCTCTCTGTTCTATTCACCCTCTCATTTGCTCAAGGTCATCTGCCATCTGCTTGGAAATAAGCAAACATTACCACCCTGCACAAAAAAGGTACAAAACAGATCCCTGCAACCACAGACCAATCAGCCTTCTCCAAATCATCAGCAAGATTATTGAATCCATCATCGCTTCAGACATTAAATCCTTCCTCCTCTCCAATGGCTTGATCTCCGATCATCAATTTGGTTTCAGACCAGGTCACTCTACCCTGGATATGCTGCTTCTGCTCTCCCAACAATGGATGGAGGTCCTCAATGCCAGACAGAAAATCAGTCTATCCCTCGACGTATCGTGTGCTTTTGACATGGTCTGGCACCCTTCTCTGTTCACCAAACTCTCTTCCTATGGTATCCAAGGCCATCTCAACTCATGGTTTGCAGACTTCCTCTCCTGTCGCAGTCAACGTGTCGCCCAAAATGGAGTTCTCTCATCCCCTCTTCCTGTCCAGGCTGGAGTTCCTCAAGGCAGCGTTCTGGGCCCTGTTCTTTTTCTGGTTTTCATCATTGATCTCTCTGACTCTCTGGAAAATCCTCTTTATCTCTTTGCTGATGACTCCACCCTTTGCCGTCCCTCAGACCGGCAAGCAGTGGCTTCTTTACTCTCTGCAGATCTGGGTAAAATCACAAACTGGACCACCAACACGTGGAACATGTTTTTCAATCCTGACAAATCTCACACTCTCACTCTGTCTCCCCGAAAGGACCATTTGGAAAACCCCTCCATCTACTTTCTCAACAATCCGCTGGAAGAAGTCCTTCCATTCAAGCTTCTGGGTCTCACTATCTGCCATGACCTTTCCTGGGAAAACCACATTTCTAACCTCGCCTCCAAAGCCAGTCGCCGACTGGGAATCCTCCATCGTGCAAAGTCCTTCCTCAGCCCACCTGAGCTCCTGAGCACATACAAAGCCATCATCCGCAGCCTGATGGAGTACTGCTCTCCCCTCTGGGCTGGTGCTCCTGCCTCTCACCTTTCTCGGTTACACACTGTGGAAACCAAGGCATTTAGGATCATTGTTATCTTCCGCGGTGAGGCTGAGTCTTTAGGCCTCTCACTGTCTCACCGCAGGCAGGTCGGTGGTCTTTCTGTCTTTTACCTTCTTCTCTGCGGTCTCGCCCCCCCCTGCTCTGTCTGCGATTTGTCCCCACCATATTTCAGCAGGACGCTCAAGGTCCGCCAGCAACCCCCTTCGAGTAAAACTACCAAAATCACGAATCACTGCTTACCTTCACTCTTTCATTCCTCTTTTTTTTCCCGCCTTTGGAATAAACTCCCTCACTCTGTTCAATCCCATTCTTCCCTCCAGGCCTTCAAAACAGCAGTTTACCACCACCTCTTGTCTTCACCATCCAAAACCTCGATCTTTTTTACCCCCGTTAATCCACCCCAAACCCACCTCCTTGAAATTCCCTGCTTTCCTTCCTGAAAGTCCCTGTAATGTCCATCTTTTATACCCCATGTTCCCCACCCCATCCCTCTCTGTTCCCCACTGATTTGTCCTTCCCACTCCCGCCCCTCTTGTCTCACGCCCCCCTTGCTGTGCGTTGTGTGTTAGCTCTCATACGAGCCTTGACAATGTATACAAAAAATAATAATTATACCATTTAACAGCAAGTTAATCGTGAATGTCACAAAGAAGACTGATTAAATTATCGATTACGTGTGACATCAGTTCTCCAGTAATAAGCTGAGTCTGGTTAATTGGGGTGGGTAAAAGGTAGTGAATAAACAAACAAATAAATAAATTTGCTCAGCAGACTTGGCTTGTCAAGCTGCATGATTTCAACTGAAAGTATGCTTAGCTCAAATTTGAATGTACCCCCCACCCCCCCCCCCCGTCCAAGGCATGAGTAACACACCTTAAGTGTCCACTGTATGGCATCGTCATTCTTATGGGTATTTACAAGCACGATTTGTTTTGGCTGCTTATTTGTATTGCTGATCAAAAGTCCATTTTCTTTTTCATGATAATCTCTGTCTCTGTCTCTGTCTCTGTCTCTGTCTCTCTCACTCCCCCCCCTCTCTCTCACTCTCTCCCCCTCTCTCACTCTCTCTCTCTCTCTCTCTCTCTCTCTCTCCCCCTCTCTCTTTCCCCCTCTCTCTCTCTCTCCCCCTCTTTCATCCCCCCTCTCTCTCTCCCCCCTCTTTCATCCCCCTCTCTCTCTCCCCCTCTTTCATCCCCCTCTCTCTCTCCCCCTCTTTCATCCCCCTCTCTCTCTCCCCCTCTTTCATCCCCCTCTCTCTCTCCCCCTCTTTCATCCCCCTCTCTCTCCCCCCCCACTCTCTCCCCCTCTCTCTCCCCCTCTCTCTCCCCCTCTCTCTCCCCCCACTCTCTCCCCCTCTCTCTCCCCCCTCTCTCTCCCCCTCTCTCTCTCCCCCTCTCTCTCCCCCTCTCTCTCTCCCCCTCTCTCTCCCCCCTCTCTCCCCCTCTCTCTCCCCCTCTCTCTCTCCCCCCTCTCTCTCTCCCCCCTCTTTCATCCCCCCCTTCTCTCTCTCCCTCACCTGCTCTCCCCATCTCTCATATTAACATTTGTTTGTAAAAGTGGCATTTGTAAAGTTGATTGGTTGAATTGGGAAATGTTACAACAAAAGAATCCCCCAGCATTATGAATGTCTTGATGTTTTTCAGTTGGGTGGTTTACTGTGGAGCACAAGATACAAGCCGTTAACACGGAAATTGAATCACCATGACCAGCCACCAGATGGTTTGGGTGATGTGGACAACAAGAATGGAGTCAAAATGTTGGAGCTCACAGTGGATGACAACTCGCATACCTCTGGTCATGGTAAGGTCAAAAAGCAACAAAAATGACTTTCACATAACATCACTTGCCAACAAGTCAAATTCCTCTCATGATGCAAGACTGCACTCTACAAGTGCCATTCTAGTTAAACAAGCAATGACTTGGCAAACAAATTCCTCAAGGTGCCACACACAGTCAAACAGTTACATAACAGGGCAAGATAAATGGCTGGCAGTTTGACACCAGAATTAACACAGCCAGTTCTCTTTGTGTGCTGAAGTAAGTGGCAGAAGTCACACAAAAAAGCACTTTGGGGAGAGTCGCGTACCTCTGAATGGTGGGTAAGAGATAGTTAGGGAAGCAAAGTTGGTAAACTTTGTTAATTGCAAGCAATAAATTATGATGCCCGACATGATTGGCACAGAAGGTGGGCATGTGCTGTTGAGCTGTTAAGATTCCTGGCCCAGTTATAGACTGTTGGATTGGCGCTTCATCGGCATCACAAGGTGCATTGTCCGTCGGATGCATGTTAAGTTGGGAACCCATATGATAGCATTGTTGTTGGTGAATATTAAAGATACCATTATGTCATTTGATGAAGAAAAGGCAAGGTGAATTATCAGTGGCACCCTGGACAAATTCCACATTCCTGCCCCCAACCATCCCAAGTCGAATGCCGAGCATGCTCAGCTGGTTCCTGAAAGATTTGGCCCAATCTTAAGCTGCTGTCACACCTTGACGTTTTAGCCAGCGTATGGCAAGGTATCAAAAGGTATGTAAAACGTTGGCGTATGCTGAACTATTGATGTTTTTTTTCCAGTTTTTGACGTATTCATAACGAGTTGGACGTATGCATAACGTATTAGTAACGTACACAGAACGTTTCAATCACATAACTTATAATACCAACGAATGCTGAGCGTGTTGTCAGCGTTCACAACCTATGCCCAACGATAGTCTAACTTATGCAGAGCGCGCGGCAGCGTATCGCCGACGATCACGTGGCGTAGCCTATTAAAAGGCTGCGGCTCGACGATTCAAATCATAACCGCACTAGACATCGAAGTGTCAAGCCGCTGTCACACCTTGACGTTTTAGCCAGCGTATGTCGACGTATGAAAAATTTGTCTAAAACGCTGGCACACGTCGAATACGTAATGGGTAAGTTTTGTTTACGTTAAGAGCACGCTGGCATACGTCGTAGTACGCTGAGTACGTCGACATTTTCAGCATGTTGAAAATTTATCGACGTACTCGGCGTATGACACATGTTCCGCATACGCTGGCATAAGTTGTCGGCACGCCACGCGATCGTTGACACACGTTACTTGTAAGTTACTCATAAGTCGAAACACGTCGAGGTAATAGTTAGCGTCAGTGTTCCAGACTCCCTGGTTTTTTTTTTGTTTGTTTTTTTTCGGCATGACGGTCATGTTGACACTTCGATTTCTAGTGCGGTTATGATTTAAATCATTGAGCGGCAGCCTATTAATTATATTATATTATAACCGCACTAGAAATCGAAGTGTCAACATCACCGTCATACCGGAAAAAAAAACCAAAAAAAAAAACCAGGGAGTCTGGAACACTGACGCTAACCATTACGTCGACGTGTTTCGACTTACGAGTAACTTACAAGTAACATGTGTTGACGTGTCACAACAATCGCGTAACGTGCCTATAACACGTTACTCATAGGTTAGAAATAAGTTTCGGGTATGCTAAACATTACCTCGACGTGTTTCGACTTATGAGTAACTTACAAGTAACGTGTGTCGACGTGTCAACGATCGCGTAACGTGCCTACAACTTATGGGCAGCATTATGCGGAACGTGTGAGTCATACGCTGGCATGTAGAGCGCATGTGAACGTGTGAGTCATCGGATTGATGGTTGTGACGTCATGGACGTTTTTAAATGACGTTTTTCAAATGTGCCTGGAAAAAAGTAGCGGCGGCGAAGGTATGCGCTCTACCGAGTGCCCGTTCTAGTTCCTGGTGTCATGGCCTTCTCCACCATGTACCCCTTGATAAACACCCAATTTATGACCTACATTTCCACTCTAACCATCTCTACAAATCACCCGCTGCTCCTCTGGAAACATTCTCAGAAAGTCTCCTACATTATTTCAAAACTGCCTTTTTCTGCTCCTGGCATCCTACCTGAGATGCGTTATCCTGAAATGGCATTCGACAAATCTCCCTCAGCAATCAGCTTTACAGACATCCATCTCTCACTCACCCTGATAAAACTCCACCACCTGGTTGACCTTGAACTATACTTCGTCCATTCTTCCTGCCTTTTCCTCCCTTATGGAGACCCTTAAACTCCTGACCCAGCTCCATTTCACTAGTTTGTGTCCAAATGGTGTCTTGCAAACGAGCTCTTCTTGTGGTCAGTGTCTGCAATCTCCCTGCCCTTTCCTTTCAAACCACCAACATTACAATAATCAAATCTCAACTTCCTCTTACCGCTCAACTGAGCTTCTTGAACAGTTGCCAATTAAAGAAAAATGGTAAAGAAAACCAGTCATTATTACAAAGCTAAGTACTTGTACTTCAGCCCCAAGACCAAATGAAACAATGTCCATTAGTGGAGGCAGTTATGTCATAAAAATAACTTTTGTGTAAAATGTTTGTTAACAGCAAATTATCACTTGATTTTGTATTAAGATATCAAGATATGAAAAAAAAGGGTGGAATTTTTTTCCAAACTTGTAAAAGGTACCAAATCCAAGATGGCTACCACTATAAAAGGTGGCACAATTTTATAATTATTTTCCATAGAAATGTTTGAAATATTTCATTACAGGTGTAGAATGGTGTCTGGCACACATGACATTGACAATACCCATTTTTATTGATATATGTACTTTTCAGTGGTAGTAGAGGGTCATCATAGTAACGGCAGATGATGAGTATCAGGATGATATCTACAACCTGCTTAAGCATGAGTCACATTTGCTCTACGGCTAGGATACGGTGGCCGTACCCCCCCTGAATTGACAGAAACGTGCGGCGGACGCAGAGTTTCTGAGGTGGCCTCAGGGTGGCCCTACGCCGTATGGCTATCTTTTACAGGCCGTAGGGGTCTCCGTGGAATTAGAGCGCGGAGTTATAACTTTTTTCATTTCTAGGTTGGCCGTAGCAATTCGACAAGCCGTAGCCATGACGTATATGTGTTCCACGTCGACCGTACGTAGAGCGTACGGTGGGCTTGCGTTATTCGTGTGGCTGCCGTAGTCTCTTATCAATGAAAAATGAATTTTGCCAACCCCAAAAAATTATGGTGGCCGCACTATTTCCACGGTCGCCATAGGGTAGTCCTAAGGCATCCCTGTGTTCAACGTACGGTGACCTTGCGGTCTGTGTGACTACCTGTGGGCAACGCAGGTTTGACGTACGGTTCCCCTACGCCCCGCCGTGCGTCCTACGTACGGCCTCCGTGGCAGTCTGCGTCGACCGTGCACTACCGATAGAGATCGGAGTATAGGTGTTTGCCACCAGTGTTGGGCACAAAAGTGATAATCCGATAACAGATAATTATCAAAGTTTACTTTTTTTAATCGGACTATTATCAGAAGTTAACTTCCATTTATCGTTATCGGACCAGTTAACTTCCGATAACTCGATTTTTTTTTTTTTTTGTCCCATAATGTCCGTTAATATTTTGTCCGATAACATTTTTATCGTTTCCGGGTCGCATTTCGCCGAACTAATTAATTATCAATGAGGAGAAAAATGTACATGATTATTGATTATTTGTTTTACAAGATAATGCTGCATCAGGCCGCGCGTGAAGAAGAGGAGGAGAAGGAAGAAGAATAATAATAAGAAGAAGCCTTGCAATGGCGACTTCCTCAGCCATGCGGCTGCTAGGCTCTGCAGGTATTGGATTCGGTCAAGGTTGGGAAACCCAAAAATAAAAACATATGTGACTGCAACATTGTGTGACCGTGGAAATACTGTGGCCGCCCTATAATTGCTGGTGGCCGTAGATTTTTTTAGACCCTACGGCCGCCGAGCCAAATGTGACTGAAGCATTAGCAAAGAAGTTATGAATGAGAAAGTGGCCAAAGATATCATAGATCATGATGACATTGGACAGCAGATATTTGAGGGATTTGTCAAAGAACATTTAACAGAGGGAAACCTTTCTGTGAGGGACAAAAGGAAGCTCGAAACATTCAAAAGTGCAAATGCAACAACAGAAGAGCGGGAAACAAGCTGGTTGAAATCGAAAGAGAATGAGGACTGTCGCAGAGGCTCATCGTCATTTCGAGAAGCCGGCCAGGGCTTCACCTGAAGGAATGGATTGGAACTTGTGAATTTGGCAGTTTCACAATCCATCTTCCATGAGCCTTGACATGGTATATTTAAAAAATTTTAAAATCCCTCTTTGTCGTGGGGGGATCACTCTTTCTTGTCAGCTTAGACCTCAGGACAATGCTATGAACCTTCATCATTTTGAGCTACAAGCTCACAATGAACAACAAGAGGTACAAGATCAAACTAGTGAATCAGCCATGACTGATGTGTCTGACAACCAAACAATGGATGTACCATTACAGATAATACATATCCCAGATGCAGCAGTGGAAGATATGGCAGTGGAGGCTGGAAACGAATCCACAGCTTCAACATACCGTATGGAGTAATCATTATCGATTTCATGGCTCTTATGAATTCTATGTTGAAAACTGATCAAATAAAAACATGCTATGACTTTGCACAATCATATCCAGAATATTTAGTTGAAATATTTCCTCTCAAATGTCAAGACCAAAGCAGAACTTACAGAATATTTAACTGCCAAGAGTCCAGATCACAGCATGATCCCAAGCAACAGATTGAAGAAATCCATTGTGACCTCTGGAACAGAAATGAGGGCAATAATCATGTTCCAAACACCCAGCTCACCCAGTCAAGATGAGGCAGATACTTTACTCTTGTTGCACGTCCTTACAATTGACAGCGATGCAGAGGTCGTGATTGATTCTCCAGACACTGATGTCTTCTAACCTGATCATTCAAATGTATCCAAGCATGCCAGTTACGAGGTTTCTCACCGAGAGGGGGAAACCGAAGAGAAACATTGCAGTGCAACCTATTTATGACAACTGAGGACAAAAACATACATCAGCGATATTAGGCTTCCATGCTTTTACTGGGTCTGATATCTTTGGCAGAACCAAGGACTGTTCAATTGTAAGGGGGTGTTTCAAGGCGTTCATGTCTTGTGATGATGCGATCCTGGAAGCATTGGCATCACTAGGGAGCAACGATCCATCTCCGGAAATATGCTCCCAGTTGAAACTGCTCGTATGCATGCTATACAGGTCCAAAGTCCACGCCAAAGTAAATGAGATTCGTTGATTGTTGTACTCAAATCGTATGGCTGAGGGAGAGAGTCTTCCTCCAGCTACCGGTTCGTTAACCTTACATATTCGTCGGGCACATTACATAACAATGATTTGAAGAAAGGCTGGAGAAAGTCACCCATGCCTCTAGTCTCCAGCTGAGTGTGGTTGGAACTTTGATGCAGTAACATGTCATTTTGCTCCAATCCGATGTTTGAATCCACCATGCAGCCCCTTAAACAATGTTGAAGTTGGGAAAATGTGGATACAAGGCGATGATGTAGTTGTCGAAATAACAATATTCCATGCACAGAGGTATGTGGCTGCATGGGTTATAGTGCAGCAACAAAGTTAACACGGGCAAACAATTGGTGAGGGACAGGGACGATGATGATTGAAGTTCAAAATGTACGATGATGCATGTATTTTTCTTTGGTCATACCAGCTCCCTGTAATTTTCATGGTGACCATTTTGAAATATCAAAATGGCTGTAATATCATTTGTCATTATAAATATAGTAACTTCAACTTGTGTTTCATGCCAACTATTCCATAATGAGTATCCATTTTCAATGCTGGCTGCCATCTTGGATTTGGCACCCTTACCATTTTTGTAAAAAATACCACCCTACTTTTTTTTTTTTTTTAACCATTACAACATAAAAATATAAAAACAAGTGAAAGTTTACTTTTAACAAACATTTTGCATGGAATTGCTTAAGGACCAACACAACACTACAACCAAAGTGCGCCCTGGCCTAAGGCCAAAGCTCATGGTCATACAAAAGCATATGCATGCATCCTCACCCACAGGGCCGTGTATGGTCACACTTTCAATGCCCATTGTGCTGAAAACCTGTTGCCACTCTTCCATATCTGCACCATTTGCCTTAAGTCACCTTCTGTTTGCTTGAAAATCGGTTAACATCACCACAATACAAAAATTGTGCTAAAACAGATCCTCTTGACGACAGGACCATAAGCTTACTTCATATTATAAGCAGTCGTGGAATCCATCATTGCAGTTGATATAAAATCCATCCTTTTCTCCAATGGTCTGATCTCAGACCGTCAGTTTGGTCTCCAACCCGGTCACTCTGCCCTGAACTTGCTACTCCTGCTTTCACAACAATGTATGGAGGCCATGAATTGTGGACAATGACCAGGGCTGTCTCATCATATCTCAAACATTTGACAGTCTGTCACCAGTCTTGTTCTCCCAAACTCTCTGCCGATGACGTCCAAGGCCACATCCTCTCATTGCTTGCTGGCTTCCTCCACACTGTCGGTATACGTTTTTCAACAGGATCTTCTCATTCCCTCTCCCTGTTGAGTCTGGAGTGCGCCAATGCAGGTCTCTAGCCCCATCCTGTTCATTCTCAACATTTTTTTTTTCCGATTACAGTATATGGAAAACCCTCCTTGTCTTTTTACTGATTATTCCATTCTCTGTCATACCATCCTTCATCCTATCTTCCCTCTCTGCAGACTTTGATAGAATCGGGAGCTGGTCCAACACTTGGATTGTCTTTCATCCCTGACAAATATCATATTCTCACTTTCTCTCCAAAAGGAATGTTTTTTTTGTTTTTTTTTATGAACTCTCTAATCTACTTCCTCAACAAACCTGTTGAAGTTGTCCCTTAAACTTTTGGGCCTCAACATAAGCCACAATCTTTCTTTGGCAAACTACATATCAGAGTTGGTCTCCAAAGCCATCAATGACCCAGTATCCTCCTTTGGGCCTGAACTTCTAACAACTTGCAAGGCCTTCATCTGCAGTTCTATGGAGTGAAATGCGTTCCCCTTTTGGGCTGGTGTCCTTGCCTCACACCTTTCATATATTGATGCTGTGGAGATGAATCATGACAATATCCCATGATGAAGCTGAATCCTTGGGTCTGTTACTCTCACGTCAGTCAGGTCATTGGTCTCTGTCTTCTTCGACCTCCTTTGTGGTCTACCCCCAGTGCATGTGCTTATGGTGACATTCCCCAAATCCAGGATCACTGCTCACCGACATTCATTTTTTCCTCTCGACTATGGGACCAACTTCCTCAATCTGTTCACTCTCATTCTTATTTCCAGGGCTTCAAAGTTGCTGTTCACCTTGGGTCATCCCTCATCCATACTTGTGATCTTTTTGACCTCAATTAACCCTCCCTCGGCAACTAACTAATGGACGCCGAAACAGTGTGATGCCTCCAGTTTATTAGGACCTCGGTCGTAAGTGCTGGTGGGGCATGCAGGTTAAAAGTCCCCATTCCAGTTAAGAGGTGCTATTTGGATGTCGGTATGTGGATGGGTTTGTAGTGATCAAAAAGTTGTAGAAGTACTCATTGTTCAAAAGACCACAAGGTTTAGTTTAACCATTTATCAAATGTTTATACTGACCAGTAATAAAGTAGGTAAATGTGTTTGTTGACCCTTGAACTTTTGAATGACTCATGTAACTGACACACTCTAACAGAAACAAATGACAACTTTTTTTTTTTTCTTTTTTTTGTTCCTGATTCTCACAAGGATCCAGTTCGATTTAAGGCCGAAGCATTTTATTCTGGAGGTTGACTGATGAGCAGTAAACATTTTGGTTTGTTTTGCAGGGATTGCACAGTGCTGGAAAACATCATTCCTTTGGTTTTGCGGTCTGAATAGCAGTACGCAAAGCTCTACTCAAGCCCAGAGCGAACCGGTGCAGCTTCCTGTTGGGTTGCGGGAATACGAGGGCAACCCTCTCTACCATAAATACCTCAACATCGCCGCACTGCTCTGGATGTGTGTTGGAATCTTTTTATGGGGATTCTTTGCATGACCTTTCAGTCTAACGATTGAAAACTTTGAGTGATTTGGTTGGTCGACTTAGAAAAGTGAACCTTCATGGTGTTCAGTTTCAACTTATTGAATGCTTCAACTCGGTTACCGCTTGACCTCCGAGTGATGGACCCAAACACATGCTGTTGAATTCTTCCCAATGAAACAACTTCACTTTGGATGTTGGTGTTATTTTTAAAGTGTACAGTTCCAAGACAGTGTAATCCTATTTTGTGGTCGACTCTGTGCACCTTCGATGTAAAGCTGACAAGATTATTCGGAAATAAGTTGTTGCAAACAACAATCCATGAAGATAGCTTTTTTGTTCCTGATTGGTGACAGGTCGATACAAGTCTAATTTTAGACTAAAATAGTCGATATTTTTTATTGGTGGTTTTTTTTTTTGTACCCTTCCCATAAAAATGTTTCCGGATATCGTTAAACAGCAGAACAGATGTCGTTATGATAGAAGCGTGACACCAAAGTCGTATTTATTTTGCTTTGTACTGGACATTCCAAATTAATGTGAATGTAAGTAGTTGAGGTCAGTGGATGTGTAGGTAATTTGTGGAGGATAAGTGTATATGTTTAATTTTGTTCCCAGTCGTTTTCCTGAACGAACTGAAGCAGTTGTGTTGAGACCAAGGTGTTTTGCAAGGTGAAGGGGAAGTTGGGCCAGTGTAAGGTAAACTGGGCTATCTTTCAAGGTCAGTGCAGAGTTCTGATCCCAATGTCTGCATCTGTTATTGATCCTTGTTCAGTACGAGTTAATGTGATCCTTAACAGGAAGTTTGGAAGTGCGATCTCTGTCTCTTCTTGCTCTCTGTCTCTGTCTCTTCTCTGTCTCTGTCTCTTCTCGCTCTCTGTCTCTGTCTCTTCTCTGTCTCTGTCTCTGTCTCTTCTCGCTCTCTGTCTCTGTCTCTTCTCGCTCTCTGTCTCTGTCTCTTCTCGCTCTCTGTCTCTGTCTCTCTGTCTCTGTCTCTTCTCGCTCTCTGTCTCTCTGTCTCTGTCTCTTCTCGCTCTCTGTCTCTGTCTCTTCTCTGCCTCTGTCTCTGTCTCTTCTCGCTCACTGTCTGTGTCTGTCTCTTCTCGCTCACTGTCTGTGTCTGTCTCTTCTCGCTCTCTGTCTCTGTCTGTCTCTTCTCGCTCTCTGTCTCTGTCTGTCTCTTCTCGCTCTCTGTCTCTGTCTGTCTCTTCTCGCTCTCTGTCTCTGTCTGTCTCTTCTCGCTCTCTGTCTCTGTCTGTCTCTTCTCGCTCTCTGTCTCTGTCTGTCTCTTCTCGCTCTCTGTCTCTGTCTCTTCTCTGTCTCTGTCTCTGTCTCTTCTCGCTCTCTGTCTCTGTCTCTTCTCGCTCTCTGTCTCTGTCTCTTCTCGCTCTCTGTCTCTGTCTCTTCTCGCTCTCTGTCTCTGTCTCTCTGTCTCTGTCTCTTCTCGCTCTCTGTCTCTCTGTCTCTGTCTCTTCTCGCTCTCTGTCTCTGTCTCTTCTCTGCCTCTGTCTCTGTCTCTTCTCTGCCTCTGTCTCTGTCTCTTCTCGCTCACTGTCTGTGTCTGTCTCTTCTCGCTCACTGTCTGTGTCTGTCTCTTCTCGCTCTCTGTCTCTGTCTGTCTCTTCTCGCTCTCTGTCTCTGTCTGTCTCTTCTCGCTCTCTGTCTCTGTCTGTCTCTTCTCGCTCTCTGTCTCTGTCTGTCTCTTCTCGCTCTCTGTCTCTGTCTGTCTCTTCTCGCTCTCTGTCTCTGTCTGT
>NC_140968.1:13126773-13226773 GCF_056783735.1 Eptatretus burgeri
CCTCCCACCCCTTCCTCCTATCCCCCTCTCCCCCTTCCTCTTCTCCCCCTGTCCCCCTCCCCTCCCCCACGAAGCATTTCTGAAATGTTTTAAAATTTGCACTCTGTTCCAATGTGCACATGGACCCATTGGCAACAGTTGGCAGCATCATGTAACAGTTCTTGAGGGCTTCACCTGCACGGCATTCGTGCGTCTCCTCAAGACGAGCACCAGCGTCAGAAAGCAGGACCCCACGGCCACGCCACTGGATGCCATGACAAAGGCAGCCGAATATCTTCGGCCCGACTTTTCCACAAGCCAACCTAATGTGCAAGGTGTTAAGAAGACTTGATCAACATTGAAACATGGACGATCGATTTATTATTTCGCTTGAATACTTCGCTCTCGCTGTATTGTTAAAACAATTTTTTTTTTTTTTTTTTACTTTTCAGTCAACTTGTGTTCGGTGGATGGCCTAAACTCTACATATATGCACACTTTCCTCTAAGTTCTCTCGCCTGGGTTCAAATCCTGACCCAGCTATAAACTCTCATCCTGGTGTTTCACAGGCAGGGTGATCATCAATGTGTGTGCCATCACACAAATGGATGTTTAACAGGAATTTCCATCTGCCAGCATTTCTTGGTGGACTTTAAAGATCACGTGGTGTGCTTTGCGATGTCATGAAAGACTTCCCCCAGGGCAACCCCACAAGAAAGTGGAAATAATTGTCTGAAGAAGAAAATTGTTAAATTTGCAGTTAACATTTCATGATTATGTCATCCTGAAAATTGTAGGAATACGATTCAGCTGTGCCCTACTTTTTACACAGCACGGGTGCTGATAAAGCACGTTGATAGCAAGGGCTATCCTGCAGGGTTTGCCATTGCCTTTCCAGCATTGCTCAGGGGAGGAATTTGTAATTTGTTCAGTGTGTCCGTAAAAATTTGCCTCGTCTTTGTTATATTGTCACCAAAGCATCTTTACCATTCATGAATCATCAATGCTGGCAGATGGGGTCCTACGGCTTAACGTCCATCCAAGGGACTCTACCGACACATTGGTGCATTGCTCTATGTACAAAACACATTGCTTTATGGATGAAATTATACCTGGGTCCAGATTTGAACCCATGCTCGACAGCTTAGAGGTAAGTGTGCAAACCCTGAAGGTATTGTGCTTGTCCTGTAAGAATATGCTTGACGCACTACCACATGAATGCAATAAAGCAATGACAGGAAGCAAAGCCAACATAGAGCAAATCATATCTTTATCTCTTTTAACTTCCAGAACCTATTAAAAAAATAATTCTGGCCCAATAAAACGAAAACCTCTTTGGATACTATTTATGGGTTCATCGACATCCACTGAAAATTCACTGGACAGCTTCCAAATTGTCAACATGCTCTCCAGAGGATTGCATGCTTGGCAATGCAGCACCTCTTCACTCTGTACTATAATGACGATTTGACAGATTTGTTTTTTTTTTTTTTTTTTTTTTTAACATCAGTGGAGATTGAGCATAGGACCAGGCAGCAAGTCTCCACTCGATTGAATGAAATTTCTTTGTGCCAGGATATGTTCAAGCTACACATGTGTCGGGGTAATGCATTCTCAAGTCAGCATAACTACATTTACAGCAAACATTAGGCACAGCTCAAAGCATTCTGTGCAAATGCATCACAATTTGGCATTGGGCTCCGTTCACAGCGGCAGCGGGAACATTTATCAATTCTGTACAATTGACTTGGCGTCAGAGGACAACAAGCCATCAGCAAGCGAACAGATCACTCCAAATGTGTTGCATAGTAATAAAACAAAAGGTTTTAAAAACGATTAGCAAGAGATAAAATAATTCCAAGACAACTTTACCTGCTAATGGTGGTCCAAAGAGTCCAGCCAGGCTTTGCAAGCAGGTGTAGAAGCCTGTGGCAGCAACCATCCGAGAAGGACCAGCTATGTCCTCTTCCCCAATCAGTGCTAAGTGCGTGCCAGCAATGGCACCAAAGCATAAACCAAAAAAGACTGCACACACAGCCAAGCCCCAAAAGCTGGGAGCAAATGGAAGCAAAATCAGCACGCAAGCTAAGCACCAAGCCCAGGTGAGCTGCAGTGGGAGTCGTGGGGCCAAACGACGACTGTAGATGACGCCGGCACCAAGTCGCCCCACAACCTCAGTGACTGCAGCCACAGAGAGGAGCAGTGCACCATGTGCTTCAAGAAGCCCTTGTGACATTGCCAATGGTAAAATAAATAGTTGAGGTACAAAGAAACCAAAAGTGGCAAACAGCCCATATAAGGTATAGCAAACAAAGGGTGCCTCAGAAAACAAAGAAAGGTCCAGCATAGAGACGCCTGGTCTTGTGGAGACTGGGTTTTTGGAAACATCCGAATCCAAGACTTTGCATGGCGCTGTGAATGAGGTTACAAGCCTCGTCGAACTTTCTGCAACGGCGCTTTCATCATCACTGCAGTGCACGGTCACCACCATGTTGACATTCAAGACATCATCGGATCTTTGTGCAACACTGGCATCAGCATTGACATCGAGAACAGCACAAGTGGAAGACGAGTCAGGTATTACAGTAGCAACAAACGACGTCTCAGGCAAAATAGCTGTTCCAACATCTATGACGGCACTAGTGTCTACAAAGGGGCAGGCTAACTCATTGGCTTTGGGACTCCCGGCAACGTCTTCCTGCGAACATTTGTTGAGCTCAGGAACGTAACAAAGCTTTGCTTGTGGTCGTGCGAGTGGACGTAACAGGGCACCACACACAGCGATGTTCAGCTGTGCAGCACCAACAATGAGGAATGTGCTTCGCCAACCCACCACCTCCTTCAATGCCTGCAATCCTGTATGGACCAAAAGCCGTGAATCCATTCGGGTTCGATGAAAACAGTCCCAAAAACAACCCCATCAGGTTATATATATTTTTTTAAAATACAAGTCAGGAGTGTGTGGGTCATGAAACAGGTCGTCAGCCAGAGTTTAAGGTTACATGTAAAAATGGTTAGCACATGTCCACAAGCTAAATCCTATTGGTTGTAAGGTCGTGGAATGTCATCATCAAACTGGTTGGCTTCTCTCGTATGCAGCATAATTGGCTGTGCCGCTGATACAGTACCTTCTGTAGGTTAGGGAAGGAATTTGTTCAGGGTACCGGCGATAGTTCACAGACTCTTTGTAAAACACCGTGAGATCTTCAATGTCCACCAACTAATGCCGGTAGATGGGATGCTAAGTTTCACGTCCATCTGAAGGACGGCACACACATTGAATGACTGAATCACCCTGCCTGTGAAACAATTGGATGACAGTTTATAGCGAGGCCGAGATTCAAAAAACTGGTGGTGAAAGTACAATTGGTGGTCGTGAAGAAACTTGGTCCATTCCCAGTTTTTGTTCCACTTTGGATCGAGTAATATTTGAAAGGAATAACAATAAGAAGCGTACCAGGCGCGAGGGCGAATATGGAGAAGCACTCCCCGGTGGAGGCTATGGAGATGATTTGGGGGCCACGCTCATTGAAATAAGCTGCGAGTAGCGTCAGAGAGGGCAGAAACGTGAGGCAATAGCCGAACCCTGGAAAAGAAGGGCACAGAAAAATGGTGAAGTTGAACACCATCTGCACATCCTACAGGTTTTGATTCATTCATTGTAGGGGGAAATTAGCTTGCAAGAGGTGCGGGGGAGGAGGGAAAATTAACAATTCTCAAATAAACAACTTGGCCTCATTAACCGCTAACCAAATCCCTGCATTCTCAACATTTACGGTTGTTCAATTATCTGGGATAAGTGAAAATTATGTTTGGACCAGTCAAAAGTGCGTACCAGTTGTCCGGTGGACAAGTCACTTTTTTCTGCTGAGCACATATTTATGACAAAAGTTATTAGATGAGCCAATTAGCAGCTTCGAAAGTGAGATATCACCAGAGAGAAACCGTTAATAACTTCGATTGTACTTGAACACAGAGCAAAAGTAGCCATCTTGAGCAAGTTTCAGATATCACAAATATTGAGCCTCGACATGTGTGAACAGAGCAAGATTTGTGACAGGATGATGGACAAATTTTAAAAATCGTTTGAGCTGCTCATTATCAGCTTAACTATACTGGTATCAGCCTTTCGTGAGAGGGGTGGGTTCTACTGTTAAGCGTATCGACTCAAACAACAGACGTGATGACTTGCTTGTGTATATATTAGGCCGGTCCAAATCTGAAAACCTATTGTGCCAAACGAGCTTTGCACCTACAATGGACAAAGGGACAGATGTTAATTCGTTAGTTATGTAATTAGGTCCTCCTGTCGACGTTTTGGGACACTGGGCAGCACATTATATCCATTGAATCCAGTTCCAAACCAGCTCTTTCGCTCCGCTCCAGGTGGTTTCCCTCATTTAATTCTTCTTTGAAGTTAGTCCTCCAAGTACACCTGGTGTTGGCTTAATGGTTAGGGTGGCAGGCTTTGGATCCTAGGGTCCTGAGTTCAAATCCCGCTCAGCTGTTGAATTAATACCAGGTGGGGTTGACTCTGCCTGTCATCCTTCCGTGGTCGGCAAAATGAGTGCCAGCTTACTGGTATACTGTGTCGGAGTGGCGACCCGTCCAGGAATGTGCCCAATAGCCAAGGGGACTGCTTAAGCAGCACCAACCATCGCTCTGCACAGAGTATGGTCCCAATCTCCTCCTCCTCCTCCAAGTGGACAAAAACCGAAGTTATTCCTCCAAGTGGACAGAGATGACATGGTATAAAATTCATGATTACATGGATAACATCAGAGATGACATGGATCACCATTTGGTGATCCAACAGATGCAGATAGTCAGAACTAATTTGAGCTCTTAGACCTCTTGCAACAACACAGGCAATAATCGATCTCTGTTCATTCAACCCATCCACAATCATGATCTTTTCCATCCCCATAAACCCTCCCCAAGCCCATCTCTCTCCCATTTCCAGATTTTCCTTCTATTTCTGTGATTGACAGGTTGGTCATTCTTCCCCACATCCCTTATTTCTTCAAGTCTTCCTCCATTTTGTCCCGCAACCTTGCTGTTGGTATGTTCCCACACCCCCTCTCCCTGCTGTTCTTTTTGTTCCATTACATCCTGGTCCATTCTGTGTTCCAACTCCTCCACAAACCTCAATTCTGCATACAAAAACAAAAAATAAACCAATGTCACCCGCAGGGTGACCCGTATCTTGCCAAAAGGTGACCACGTGTGACTTCTTTAAGGTCACACTGAGGTGAACAGAGCTGCTATCCACCAGGAGCGACTCCTTGAGGAATATCTGCCTACAAGAGATTCCGATGAGAATCGCTCTACAGAGTAACCATGAAAAATATGCTTTTGCCTCATAACGTCACCAAATGACGTCATAATGTCTCAAGCTTGACATATCTAGAAAGCACTCATCGAGGTGTTCAATTTGAGGTACGACACGATATGGTTCATAAAACTTGAAAATTTGACCTTGGGGTCAAATATGTTTGACCTTAGGCGCTAACCATGAAGGTCAAGGCCAATCACCACCAAAAATTTATCAGATGAGCGCCAGACCATGAACTATATTCCCATGAAGTTTGAAGACGATCCAATCAAAATTACTCAAAAAATAAGGGTTTCGTCGACTCCCCTGATTTGCGACAAAGTGACCTTGACCTTTGACCTTCAAAATTTTGTGCACCGAAAGGGACCTCTATAGGCCTCTGATATGCGAAGTTACAAAAATTTCCGATGATAACTGTGCCCTGCAGAATTTTTATACGTGATTACAGACAAACAAACGAACAAAAAAAATAAAATAAAATAAAATAAAAAAACACACAAGCTGACTAACATATCTTGCAAAAACTTCGTTTTGGCAACATAAAAAAATCTCGACTTGTCCGGATCCTCACCAAAATCGAATCAATTAGTCCTTGGTCGACACCCAACCCGTCCACAATGTTTTGTCTCAATCCGTCCATAACTTTTTAAGATGTCGTGCTATATACTGTTTTCGGCCCCATCTCTCATTGGTGAAGAATCACTTTGAAAATTCTCACATCCGGATGTGGATCTTCACCAAAATCAGATGAATTCGTTCTTGTCACACACCCAACCTGTCCACCAAATTTAATCTGCATCTGTGCATAACTTTTTGAGATATCCTGCTCACAGACAGACAGAGATAGTGGGGCAGATAACAGCAATTTTTGAGAGGAATCGTGCAAATGATGATACAAGCATCAAATTTGGCACATTTGTTCTCCAGGGGATTCTAATCAAATCTGCCTGATTGGCCATTTGAAAATACAAATCTTGAAAAATTTGAAGAAAAAAAAAATAAAAAAATAAAAAAAAACTTCAAAAAAGTCAAGATCACGAATCAATGTTGAATGCTGGCTGAGATTGGTGAATGTTTCAGAAACATCATCAAAGACGTTCCAAGTCTGCCATGCAGTTTTCTTCCCTTTACCGCGGAAAGCAGACACGACGTCACATCCATTGAACTCATGGAAGTATGGGATCCCTCGAGCTTTCTCAAGCCCTATTGCAGAAACTACCTCGTGGACTGGAATCCATCACACCTTGGCTCCTTGTCCAAAGGCAATCCACATGTTCTCAAGACATAGTTCCTGTAAGGATGGCAGTACAGATATTGAAATGACTAGTACGTCCGTGTCATTAGCCTTAATGATAATGGACTTGCTACAATCCGTCGTTGCATCCCTGGCGTGTACAAATATTCGAGTGTCAGCTTCTTCATGACAACATGGAGACACAGCATCCAGTGACTTCCTTGTGTTGCTAATGTCATCTTCTCCTTTTGTGACAATGACTGTGCTTGTCGTCTGTGCTTCACACATCTTTTCCGCAAGGAAATGAAATAGCTCAGTCTTGTTGCTGTCATCTCGAAGAAAGCTTCTCCAGTTACTTGGGGTCTTACTGGTTCCTGTCACTCTTCTTCTGATTCCTTGCCCCATTTTCGACCTTGCCTCGGACTTCAGACTTGACTTCTTGTACACATCAAACACTACGTCCACCCTCTCGTACCTGGCACCATAGGATTCCACCTTTGGGATGAAGTCTTCTTTAGTATAGTCATCAAATATCTTTGAAGTGCGTGGAGGTAGGGCATTGATAAGTGCTGAGCCATCAATGATGACTGCATCTCCCCTTGGTTCTCTGTCTGGGATGTTCACTTGCGCTTCAAGAATTTCAGCCAGCTGTGACTTCAATTTTTTTTGAAGTTTTATTTATTTATTTATTTTCAAAATTTGGATTTTCAAATGGCCAATCGGGCAGATTTGATCAAAAAGCCCTGCAGAACAGAAATGCCAAATTTGATGCTTGTATCATAATTTGCACGATTTTTCTACTATCTTTGTTGCATCCCTGACTCCTACATAATTTGCATGATTCTACACTAAGAAGGGTAAAAACATTACAGACAGTATTTTGGCAAAAATTAACCAAGGTTGTCAAAAGATCAGTCAGTCAGGCACCAGTTTGGAATGCCATACTATTTGTTCACCTGGTGCTGAACATTACGTACACCGGTTCATCCCAGGACATGGTGGGCATGCGATTCTCATCGGATGCCAACTTGCATGTAATCTGCTCCCGCGATGCAAAATGATCCGTAGGCCCAACGCATGGTCATAAACACCACTTAAATTACGTGCAGAACTCGTTGTTTATCAGGATATCCACCATGAGTTTGCAAAGTCGAGCATTGCTCAAGGGTTAATCACAATAGGGACAAGCACAAATCCACGTGCTTTCCAATCTGATTTGAATACGGCCATTGCCACATCACCGGCACATAGTTCCTGTGCATGGCGGAAAGAACACCAAGATTTTAATTTTTCTTTTGAAGTCGACTTCACCCACTGACTGACACCCAAGCCTCCTGAATCAGAGTTAAAATGCCATCTACAACTCATCGCCAATCAGAACAGGCCTGTGAGAGGGAGGCATGAGCAGCGAGACCTAAAAACAGTTGGCATGACGGACTTGACGTCATCTTATCTTACAACAGTTACAGTCTCCCCCATTTCATACCACAACATCAAAACCTCCACTCTGACCTCATTGGACCTTTCATTGTGGACTGAACCCCCTCTCAAAGCTAATTCAATATTTTCATTAACATGTATGTTTCTTTTTCCCATCCAAGTTAACATCAAGGTAATCTAGCGAGGTTTCTTTTTTAACATTCGGACTCCAAACATGACTAGCTATTCGATGAATGAGATAAACGGTTCATAAATCCGGTAAAATTTTATTTTTATACCATACTCTTCACGAAGAAGCTACAATGTCCTTGAAGAGTTCAGTGTTTTTTGAGCTTGGCCATGGTACACCCCGAGAACAAGGTGCGGTGTGCAGGGGTACCGGTGAGAAGTCCTGACGTCAGGTAGAAATGCAGCAGGGATTGTGAGAAGGCAGAGAGGCTGGTACCAAGGAACACGAGAATGCCGCCGAGCATCACAATAGGCCGTGTGCCAAACCTCGTACTCAATATGGCTGCCAGAGGACCTGCAGATAGATGGTATTTGTAAGGAGATTTGGAAATACCAATCATCAAAGTAATAATACGAGTTCCCTTTCAAGGAACTTCAACGCTGGAGGTGGCCATGAGGCGCATCAAGCCTGTGCATCGGTTGCCTGTTCATACTCTAGCATTTTAAAAGCCGCGTGTCAAGCAAGGAAGCAGTACGTTCCATTTTTTTTTAAAGTTTTTGGTCCGATTTAGAAGCTCTAACCTTCCGACTTAGAAGGTTCAAACTGCCAACCTGGAGTGAAAGCTCGAACCAAAACGGTTTTTTGTTTTGATGAGGACAAACGCATCAGTATCATGCATGGTACACCACATGGCCAAAAGTATGTGGACACCTGTTCGTACAACATCTCATTCCAAAATCATGGGCATTAATATGGAGTTGGTCCCCCCCTTTGCTGCTGTAACAGCCTCCACTATTCTGGGAAGGTTTTCCACAAGATATTGGAAATTTGCTGCGGGGATTTGCTTCCATTCAGCCACAAGAGCATTAGTGAGGTTGGGCACTGATGTTGGGCAATTAGGTCTGGTTCATAGTCGGCGTTCCAATTCATCCTAAAGGGGTTTGATGGCGTTGAGGTCAGGGCTCTGTGCAGGCCAGTCAAGTTCTTCCACACCGATCTCGACAAACCATTTCTGTATGGACCTCGCTTTGTGCACGCTGTATGGCATTGTCATGCTGAAACAGGAAAGGGCTTTCCCCAAACTGTTGCTTCAAAGTTTGAAGCACAGAATTGGTTTGTGGGCGCCAGCAGTGACCCCTATTTTCGGTGTGTCTGTGTGTCTGTCTGTCTGTCTGTCTGTCTGTCTGTCTGTCTGTCTGTCTGTCTGTCTGTGACACTCTCCAGAGCATAGCTCCATGACGTTTGATGCGATCTTGATGAAACTTGAACACAAGCTAGATATCATGGTTTAGTTGTGTCGTTTTGTATGAGGGGCGTCCCATGCCCCTTGTGGGCGGAGCCACGCCCACTTGAACTTTTTATTTATTTTTTTCTCAAAATTTCATTTCCTAAAAGCTGTGCGTAATGTCCATAAGTACAACATATAAAAAATCCGATTTCATTTGGTAATTTTGATGGAAGAGATAGGTTTTTATGGTAGGGCTTCCTCAAAAGCTTCCACTAACTCAATTGTACCTATCGTGGCATTGTTCAATAATGGCCGTGAACCATCGTCGCCTCCCGGCTAGTCATCTAAAATGTCATTGTATGCTGTAGCGTTAAGATTTCCCTTCACTGGAACTAAGGGGCCTAGCTCGAACCATGAAAAAACAGCCCCAGACCATTATTCCTCCTTCACCAAACTTTACAGTTGGCACTATGCATTCGGGCATCTGGCGTTCTCCTGGCATACGCCAAACCCAGATGGTGAAGCATGATTCATCACTCCGGAGAACGCGTTTCCACTGCTCCAGAGTCCAATGGTGGTGAGCTTTACACCACTTCAGCCAACAGTTGGCATTGCACATGGTAATCTTAGGCTTGTGTGCGGCTGCTCGGCCGTGGAAACCTATTTCATGAAGCTCTCGACGAACAGTGCTTGTGCTGACGTTGCTTCCAGAGTCAGTTTGGAACTCGGTTGTGAGTGTTACAATCGACGACAGACAATTTTTTTCCGTGCTACGTGCTTCAGCACTCGGCGGTCCCGTTCTGTGAGCTTGTGTGGTCCACCACTTCACGGCTGAGCTGTTGTTGCACCTACACTTTCCACTTCACAATAAAAGCACTTACAATTGACCGGGGCAGCTCTAGCAGGGCAGAAATTTGACGAACTGACTTGTTGTAAAGGTGGCATCCGATGTCGGTGCCACGTTGAAACTCGCTGAGCTCTTCAGTACGGCCCATTATACTGCCAATGTTTGTCGATGGAGATTGCATGGCTGGGTGCTTGATTTTATACACCTGTCAGCAATGGGCGTGGCTGAAATAGCCAAATCCACAAATTAGAAAGGGGTGTCTGCATACTTTTGGCCATGTAGTGTATGTCGGAGTGGCGACAGATGCAGGATTGTCACCATTTAAAGTGTCACCGACACATGCAGGATGACATTTAAAGTCACCACATATGAGAAAAAGAGAGTTTGCATGAGAAGATAGAAGTTGGTCCATGTTTTCGGATAGCGAGGTGTAAATGGAGTCATCACTGTTTGGTGGACGGTACAGTACACATATAAACATGAGTTGGGAGTGGAGGGGAAGCCGTAACCAGAGGTATTCCTGGAGGTGTGGGGGAGTGAGGGCAGTGCACGGAGAGTGAGGAAGAGTCATTGATGGAGAGCAACTACTCCACCAGTACGAGGCTCAGGTCTGTTATACTGGAGGATGGAGTAACCAAGGAGAGATACTAGGGAATTAGAGACGTCTTGAAGGAGGAAAGCTTCTGTTAAGCAGATTCTGTCTGGTTTGTCAGTGGCAACCTGTATGTAAAGATCTGTCAGGTTTGAGCAAAGGCCCCGGATATTTGAGGTCCACACTGTTAATGAAGAAGGAGGCGAGGAGGCTTTTGGTGCAGGGGAGGGTAGGGTAGGAGGGGAGAGTTGTTGAAAGAGTGTGGGGGATTGCAGAAGAGCTCGTGGAGAGGGCAGGATGAGGAAGAAAGGCCTGGTGGTGATGGGATGAGGCACAGTGGGGAGTAATATGAGAGAGGGCAGGTGAAGATTAGAGGAGGTGGAGTGATGAGATGGAAGAGAGGTGGAGTGGGAAAGATGCAGCTTTGTGGATGTGAAGGGGGAGGCAACTTTGAGTGTGAGAGAAGAGCAGAAATGAGGGCAGGCCAGGTCAGAGAGCCCTCTTTTATCATTCCCCAGTGAGGTTGTGCTTGAGAGTGGAACAGGCAGGTTGATAGGTTTTTCCCCGTGCCCTCATTGGTGTACACACCATTTCCCTGGCGCGAGCTCTGCCCAGGCGAGGATTTTACTCATCACTTACAAGGTGAGGGCATGAGGAGATAACAGTGTACTTTCACACAACTTAAAAAATTATTATATATAATTGACAAATGAACACAGTGTATGGCATTTGAACCAAAAATTCCACATCATAAATGATGTGCTTAGATGGGAATATCAACAAGACCACCCTCTTCCTCCCCAAGAAAAAAAAATAAGAGAAACCCTTCGTCATATCAGCTCGTACTCACCGAGGAGGTTCATAGTGCACGTGGTGATGGATGGCACCCAAGCAAGTACATCAGGTGAGCAATCAAATTGGAGCAGCAGTTCGGGGAAAAGAACCCCCTGGGCCTTCAGGACGCCAAATGTGAGGGCTTCCACAATGAAAAATGACAATGCAATGACGTAGCCCCATCTCCATTGTTCATCATCCTGTCGCACATCTTGTGAGTAAAGAAACAGTTGGTGTTGTCAGACTGAAATAAAGTACATTGTTCGTGTATCAACAATCCTGTAATTTAGAATGCACAAAGTTTAAGTGGCATTATTTTTAAAAAGATGAAAGCACCACCAACTCGAATGGAGCTGCCCAGCAGGCAATGGTGTCCATCCATTCAACGAAAGGGACAGGGATTCAGGACAGGAATGGTGTCTAACAGCTCGGTGTCTTTAAAAACAAAACAGACATGGAATGAAAACCGAGCAAAACGATACCAGTTATAAGGGTAGTTTCAAAGTTGGCGGTTAATTCCAAAGCAGTGGAGGTGAGTGTTCACCTTAGAATTTGAAAGAGTCACCAAGTGTGTGATTCTGGAAGAACATGTGACATCCCAGGGGAATTGGGGAGTGGAGAAAGGTTGTGACAAGAGGGTGGGACCAGAAGGCATATTTAACATTTGTGAACCACTATTTAGCTCAAATGCCTGATGTTGGCTTCATGGTTAGGGTGGCAGGCTTGGGATCCTAGGGCCCCGAGATCAAATCCTGTTCGGCCATTGAATTAATATCAGGTGGGGTTGACTCCGCCTGTCATCCTTCCGAGGTCAGCAAAATGAGCATTAGTTGGTCATTAGAATAGAATATAAGAGCATTAGAATATTGCTCGTCTGCCAGCATTAGTTGGTGGACGTTAGATTCTCCAGTGTCCTTCATGAAGTGTCGGTGAGCTGAACAAATTCCGAATTCCTGCCCCAACTTCCTGTGTTGGAGTGGTGACTGGTCCAGGATTGTAACCCTAGCCAACGAAACGGCTTCGACAGAACCAATGCTCTGCAGAGAACACGGTTCATGACATACAAGGTTGTACCAATGTGGCTTAAAATTTGTGAACCACTCATGAAATACTGTTCTTTTGCAGTATATATAGTATAAAATACTATTTCTTCGCAGTATCTGCAGTATATATATATAAAAAAATACTGTTCCATAGCAGTATATATAGTACAAAATACTGTTCCTTAGCAGTATATATATAGTATAAAATACTGTTCCTTAGCAGTATATATAGTACAAAATACTGTTCCTTAGCAGTATATATATAGTATAAAATACTGTTCCTTAGCAGTATATATAGTATAAAATACTGTTCCTTAGCAGTATATATAGTATAAAATACTGGTCCTTAGCAGTATATATAGTATAAAATACTGGTCCTTAGCAGTATATATAGTATAAAATACTGTTCCTTAGCAGTATATATAGTACAAAATACTGGTCCTTAGCAGTATATATAGTACAAAATACTGGTCCTTAGCAGTATATATAGTACAAAATACTGGTCCTTAGCAGTATAAAAATAAAAAAAATGACCGTTTTTACAGCCATTTTTCCCTGCTGTGCAGGGGTTAGGCTTTTGTTCCTTAGCAGTATATATAGTATAAAATACTGTTCCTTAGCAGCATATATAGTATAAAATACTGGTCTTTAGCAGTATATATAGTACAAAATACTGGTCCTTAGCAGCATATATAGTATAAAATACTGTTCCTTAGCAGTATATATATAGTACAAAATACTGGTCATTAGCAGCATATATAGTATAAAATACTGGTCCTTAGCAGTATATTGCACTTTGACAATGCAAGCATCAAATAATTAGCATGAAATGCAAGTGTTGTGGAGTTGTGATCATTCATGTCGATTACAAGGGTAGTTTAAAATTTATGCAACCAGGGAAATGTTTACAGTGATGTACGTTTAAAACAAACTTTTGGGACTTTGGGGATCGAGTGCCTTTTGGTGATTCGAAGACCTGCAGTCAAGGCTCTGAGCCGACATTTCAACCACTGAATGAATGATCTTCATCCGACGAAAGTTTACAAAGACGTTTACACATGTAACTTCACCATAACTTATTGAAATACAAGCAAAAGTACCTGGGACAGTTTAAGTTAATCCATCAATTTAAATTAGTTCATGGACTTTCAAAAGGTTAACAGTGTTGCACTCTTGGTTTCACTCAGAGCCAAAGCTCTGAGCTACTTCTGAGAGGGATGGGGTGGGGAACACGTGGTATACAAGATGGATATTACAGGGACTTTCAGGAAGGAAAGCAGGGAATTTGAAGGAGGTGGGTTTGGGGTGGATTAACGGGGGTAGAAAAGATCGAGGACTTGGATGGGGGATGATAAGAGGTGATGGTGAACAGCCGTTTTGAAGGCCTGGAGGGAAGAATGGGAATGAATAGAATGAGGGAGTTTATTCCAAAGACAGGGAAAAAGAGGAATGAAAGAGTGAAGGTGAGCAGCGATTCGTGATTTGGTAGTTTTACCAGAAGGGGGTTGTTGGCGGATCTTGAGCGCCCTGTGGAAATATGGTGGGGACAAATCGCAGACAGAGCAGGGGGGGGCGAGACCAGAGAGGAGACGGTAGAAGACGGAAAGACCACCGACCTGCCTGAGGTGAGAGAGTGAGAGGCCCAAAGACTCATCACGGGAGATACCAATGATCGGAAATGCCTTGGTTTCCACAACGTGAATCCGAGAAAGGTGAGAGGCAGGTGCACCAGCCCAGAGGGGAGAGAAATACTCCATCAGGCTGTGGACGAAAGCTTTGTAAGTGGTCAGGAGCTCAGGTGGACCGAGGAAGGACTTTGCACAATCGAGGATTCCCAGTTGGCGACTGGTTTTGGAGGTGAGGTTGGAAATGTGGTTTTCCCAGGAAAGATCATGGTAGATAGTGAGACCCAGAAGCTTGAAAGAAAGGACTTCTTCCATTGGATTGTTGAGAAAGTGGATGGGGGGGGGGGGGTTCCAAATGGTCCTTTTGGAGAGACATAGTAACATCGGAGAGACATAACAGCTAATCACATGTCGGAGAGACAGTGGGAGTGTGAGATTTGTCCGGATTGAAAGACAAGTTCCACTTGTTGGACCAGTTTGTGATTTTACCCAGATATGCAGTGAGCGAAGAAGCTGCTGAATGCCGATCTGAGGGATAACAGATGGTACGGCAGAGGGTGGAGTCATCAGCAAAGCGATAAAGAGGATTTTACAGAGAGTCGGAAAGATCATTGATGAAAAACAGAAAAAGAACAGCGTCCAGAACGCTACCTTGAGGAACTCCAGCTTGGACTTCAGCCTCCAGAGACTGCATTTCATTTGTTTTACATCGTATAAGTTAAGGCGACCACTTGTTCTTCTCAACAACGTCGTTTCGACACGATGGTGACACTAAAACTTGATTTCGACGTCACAAAATTTTCCCCCAATCATTCACATTGTTAAACACAAGCATGAAGCGAACACAAAAATTTACAATTCCCATGTTTTATCACATCGCTAATCACATATATCAAGTCTCAACATTAACGTTCGTCTGTACTCTGTCGTTTCCCTTTTCATAATGTAACTAAACGCTAAACTGATATATTAACATATTTCAGAATGTTATCAACTAGCCTGTGACACGTTATCCGACATTGTTATTAAAAACAGTTTATATAGGAATTAAAACACACGTGTCAACTGCGTGTGTACAAGTCAAATTAAACATGAAATATTAATGTTTAAAGCGTGATTAAAGGACAAATCACTTTGCATTTCAGCTAAAGAGTATACATCTTTTAAAGTGCTTTATAATCAACAAAAGTAACATTTTGGGTAATATGATGGATGTCACAAGTTTGTACAGAGTGGCCACAAGGATTCATCCTCGTCACACAGCCAACCCGTCCACCAAGCTTTCTCTGAATACGTCCATAACATCTTGAGACATTCTGCTTACGGACAGACAGAGGTGAAGACACAACCTCCGTACACCTTCGGTGGTGGAGGTAATAAATTACTAAACAGACAACAATTAAATTAGACGGATGGCACAAATTGCGACGAAGTGCGACAGACACGACACGCGACTCATAATCTAATCTCAACTTAGCAAACACCGAAAGAAAAACATAGTCACAAGCCTGACAACAAAGGAAGTGTATTGACGGATGGGATTTGAAAATCAATAAATAAAGTTGATGTATCTCTGCCCCTGCTTACGAGCTGGTTATGGAGGAAACAAGTTGGCGCGCGCACACACACACACACACACACACACACACACACACACACACACACACACACACACACACACACACACACACACACACACACACACACACACACACACACACACACACACACACACACACACACGCATCATTAGCTGAGTTGAGCAGTAATGGAACCGGTTCGTGCTCCATGGTAAACAGTTCTCTCTCGTTATCCCCTCCTCGACCCACCTCCCATCCTCTTGCTTGCTTGTTACTTCTTTGCCTTCACACTCAGGGACATCCCTTATTTTTCCGCTGCACCAACAGACATCCTTTTTATAGCGCAACCCACGTGTCGTAGCTTCGCACGAACCGCGTGTCATGTGAAAGTCCTTGCCAATTCCATGCCAGCAGAACTTGAGGCTCCAGATGACTGACAGGTGGCCTCAAACGTCAAAGCCTGGCCCTGCAAGGTAAAGCCAACAGCATGAAAACAAACCGTGCCCCGATTGCTTCACACTTGCACATACCTGCCACTCCATCTATCCCCTGTATGTCATAGTACTATTTGAGGCTTTCAACACACAAGTGAACTTACCTGCAACTGAACAAATAATTATTACCAGAGGAATACAGTCCTAAACATGTCAAATCATCCCACTCCACAAAAGTGCCAATGGAAACCAAACAAATAAAAACATCCAAATTTACATTGTGCACGATATCATGAGGCTATCTACATGCCACAGTGTACCGAACAGGCAAACATGGCAGAATGTTGTCCTGCCTGTGGAAATGTCCACTTCCCTTAACAACACCGACAGTTCATGTTCCTATTCTTGTCTGTCTGTCTGTCTGTCTGTCTCGCTCTCTCTCTACAAACTTGTCTTTTTAATCCATATCTTTTTCCAATTCCATCATGTTTATCAAGGAAATAGAATGAACGTGGCAAACTTCGGTTTGTCACTTTCTCAGCTCATTCTTATTCCTGCACCACCTTGCGTTGCCACAACAGGTAAAGAACAGCTGGAGGCTCAGTGCAGTCTCACGGTGCACGATGAAGCACCAATATACCAAACTGTAGGTCTCAAATGCAGGACGACCAATGATCGATCATTGATCAAAACAATGGACAGTCGTCAAAACAATTTGTCCAATGGGAATGAACAGACACACCATGTTCCGAGAATACTTGCGGCTGTACAAATAGGCCATGCACCTACCTACCGACTACCTACCGGGGTATCCTGTGCCAAAGTTACCCAACTACTGACTATTCAGTGTCAAAGTTACCTACCCACCGACGACCTGATGTCAAAGTTAGTGAGCTACAAGTTACGCACTGTCAAAGTTACTGAGCTACCGACTATCCACTGTCGAAGTTACCTACCCACCAACTATCCATTGTCAAAGTTACCAAACCACTGACTATCCAGTGTCAATGTTACCCAACAACCGACTATCCAGCCTCAATGTTACCTACCCACCGACTATGCATTGTCAAAGTTACCAAACCAACGACTATCCAGTGTCAAAGTTACCCAACTACTGACGATCCAGTGTCAAAAGTTACCCAACTTCCGACTATCTAGTGTCAAAGTTATCCAACTACCGACTATCCGGCCTCAAAGTTACCCAACTACCGACTATCCAGTGTCAAAGTTACCCAACTACCGACTATCCGGCCTCAAAGTTACCCAACTATCGACTATCCAGCGTCAAAGTTACCCAACGACCGACTATCCAGCGTCAAAGTTACCCAACGACCGACTATCCAGCGTCAAAGTTACCCAACGACCGACTATCCAGCGTCAAAGTTACCCAACGACCGACTATCCAGCGTCAAAGTTACCCAACTAACGATTATCCGGTGTCAAAGTTACCCAACTACTGACTATCTGGTGTCAAAGTTACCCAACTACTGACTATCTGGTGTCAAAGTTACCCAACTACTGACTATCCGGTGTCAAAGTTACCCAACTACCGACTATCCGTCCTCAAAGTTACCCAACTACCGACTATCCAGTGTCAAAGTTACCCAACTACCGACTATCCAGCCTCAAAGTTACCCAACTACCGACTATCCAGTGTCAAAGTTACCCAACTGCCGACTATCCAGCCGCAAAGTTACCCAACTACCGACTATCCAGTGTCAAAATTACCCAACTACCGACTATCCAGTGTCAAAATTACCCGACTACCGACTATCCAGTGTCAAAGTTACCCAACTACCGACTACCCGGCCTCAAAGTTACCCAACTACCGTCTATCCAGTGTCAAAGTTACCCAACTACCGACTATCCAGTGTCAAAAGTTACCGAACTACCAACTATGTACTGCCAAACTTAGTAAGCTACAAGTTACCCATTGTTAAAGTTACCCAACTACCAACCACTCACTGTCGAGGTTACCCAACGACCGATTACTCACCGTCGAGGTTACCCAACTACCGACTATCCAGTGTTAAAGTTACCCAACTACCAACCACTCACCGTCGAGGTTACCCAACGACCGACTACTCACCGTCGAGGTTACCCAACTACCGACTATCCAGTGTTAAAGTTACCCAACTACCAACCACTCACCGTCGAGGTTACCCAACTACCGACTATCCAGTGTTAAAGTTACCCAACTACCAACCACTCACCGTCGAGGTTACCCAACGACCGACTACTCACCGTCGAGGTTACCCAACTACCGACTATCCAGTGTTAAAGTTACCCAACGACTCACCGTCGAGGTTACCCAACTACCGACTATCCAGTGTTAAAGTTACCCAACTACTCACCGTCGAGGTTACCCAACTACCGACTACTCACTGTGGAGGTTACCCAACTACCGACTACTCACCATCGAGGTTACCCACAGGTCTTCTCACCGGACCTTCCTGAGCTCCAACTCGCATGACGTTCCGTCTCCAAGAGCTCCGATATATATCATGGGGAAGATAAGGAAGTCGTGTGTAGCATGACGCCATCTATGTGAGGGGCTCAGCCAACCAGGAACATGACTGCCGATGATTGATGGGTACACACGGTACACACGGTACACACGGTACACACCTTGCACCATTTTACAAAGACAGTAACAACAATCCCCGAACCGGCAAACCACGTTTGAGATGCGGATTCAAAGAGCTGGTTCAAGGTGTGCAAGGGCAGGTAAGTTACCTGGAAACAATGAATTCCATGTAAACACCTTGTTATGGGAATTATCTTCTTGATCACTTCATTTTTAACGGTAACCTTCTTCCCCTCGTCCGACGGACCCCTTAAGCCGGCTTTCCCGTCTGCTGGCATTGGTTGGTGGACGTCGCAGAAGTAGCGGTGGAAGTAGTTGTTCCGTTCGGAAGCTAAATGCGATGACTCCGAACAAACGACACGTTTAACGAAAGGAGAGGAAGCTGGAGGTGAGAGGAAGCTGGAGGTGAGAGGAAGCTGGAGGTGAGAGGAAGCTGGAGGTGAGAGGAGCCCACAGTGAATGAACACGTGCGATGCGCAAAACGCCGTCACACGCGTCACACGCGTCACACGCACAGCCGTCACACGCTCGGGTCATCCTGGCGGCCCGTGACGTCACGGACGCCGTGCGTTGGACGGCGGCATCAAACTTCTTTTGTGCAGCGCGTCATGGCGTCATGGCGTCATGGCGTCATGGCGTCATGGCGTCATCCTGATGCCGGGTCAAGGCAATGTATGACGTCATCGCCGGGCGCCGAGTGTGCTCAGTGTTAACTCCGATTTCTTGTTGGGTGGTCGCTAGAGTACCCTTATATAGAGCAAGAGCCCGGGGGTACTTGGTTAGCTGGAAATGTAACCAATTTTATTGCCCACCACAGTGTCTCATGTCCATCCCTGGGTACAGAACTGAACAACTGGCATGCCCCCAGTGGTGGGTGTGGCCAGGGGGCATTACTAACTTACCCCAAAGTTGATCTGGATCAGCTTTGTGTGGTAACCCATAAAATATCACTTATATCGCCCAAATGTCATCATTAGTACATAACTTGGCTAATACCAGTCATTTTCTATGGTGGGGTACCCCCTCCAGTCATCAATATGTGACACTTCAAAGTTGATCCAGATCAGCTCATGAGGTAACCTCTTGGAATCTATTAGAAAATGTTCAGTAGGACCCCATGTGTTATGAATGCCCATTGCCAGTGGTTTCCATTGGTGGGTTACCCCTGACAGTTGCCCCTCCCTGGATTGACCTAGATCGGCTCATCTATCTATAATTCCAGCAGTGTGTGTGTGTGTGTGTGTGTGTGTGTGTGTGTGTGTGTGTGTGTGTGTGTGTGTGTGTGTGTGTGTGTGTGTGTGTGTGTGTGTGTCTGCCTGCCTGTCTGTCTGTTCATCTGTCTGTCTGCGACCGCAGTTTCTCAACGACCGCCAGTCCGATCTGATTGAAACTTGCCAGGAATATTGCCGCGGACCCGCCAATGTGCCTTTTCAAGGTTTGATATTAATCGGACGAGCGGTTCCCAAGTTACGGCCATTTTATTGCTTTTTTTCAGTGTTGAAAAGGTGTATATATGGCAGCTGAAGTGTCGTTCCACCTTATCATGCCATTTTTTTTATCAGAACAATGATAACAGCATATTAATAATAATAATAATAATAATAATAATAATAGCACAATAATTGGCAGTAATAAAAAGAACTAGCGATACCCGTGCACATGCACGGGATAGCAGTACAACATAGCTGGTAGCAGACGACAGACCGTACACGGGGAATGACAAAAATAAGCATTGTGCAAAATGCAAGTGGTTCTATGGAACGCCAAGACTTCCCAAACATTGTCGGCATGTCCGCTAAGTGCCACAGCAATTTCATAGGGATCGTGTGACGACGAGCCAAGTTTTTAGTGTGCAAGCTTGGTATTATAATAGAGATTACGTGATACAATGACCAATGTCTGTCAACCAATAAATTGTCTGTCAACCAGACAGGACACGGTGCTATGACATCACGAATGATGTCACAATGCTTCCTCTTTTTTTTTCTTTGATATGATGTCACAATTGACTCTGGGACCTGAATATGTGCCTTTTCAAGGTTTGATATCGTTCTTCATCCGTTTCACCTGTTTTTTCCTGTCGTGCCTGAGTAAGTTTTTGGAAGTGTTAAGGAATTCACCTCTACGCAACATGCTTCCCAACGAAATACATCTCATTTTGGTAGTATGCTTTGCAAACAATTTTTTTTTTTAACTATTTTAAAATAAAACAATTCGAACATGGAATACCTAATGACACTGTACTTTCAGGTCTCCTACAAATCCTACCCTGTCGCCTCAACGTGGCGTAGGAGTGGCAATGGTCAATGGCAGCGAATGTCACGGCAAACAAAGACAGGGAGGAAAACTTGATTTTAATTTGCATTTTAAATAACTCTGTCAACCTGTAACTAAATAATGTGTGGGAGTATCATGTGTACATGTGAACATTCCGTACGGGCACGCACCACTTCCGGATAGTGATGACACTGTATTCTAATAATTTCTCGATTTCTTTTGCGCATTTATAGATAAACACAATGCCCCAATCCAGTCGTCATTTACGAGAACAAAGGAACGGCCTGTTAGGTTGTTTTAAAAAAAAATTTCTTTTTTTGCACATACAGCCACGCACGTACAGGCACACAAGAGCGAAGGAACGGCCTGTGTGGTTGTTGTTTCTGGCATACGGTTTAAAAGTTGTTTTTTTACGGGCCCGCCCCTCGTAAGGTAACCTCTTGGAATCCATTACAAAATGTTAAGTAGGACCCCATGTATCATGAATGCTCATTGCCAGTGGTTTCCTCAGTTGACTCTCCCCTGGATTGACATAGATCTGCTCGATGAAATAATCTCTTGGAATATAACAAAATTAGGCGACCTTATTTACCAGACACTAGGTATCGAAAGGCAGGAGAATATATTTTCTTTGGGGTCTTTCAGGACCATGGACTTCAGACCCATCTGCCAGTGGACACTCTATTAAAAAAAAAAAAGAGGTGAAAGTCAGCATTTTTCATTACGAGATAAATTTATGGGAGATATTTCCACAAGCAAACTTCAAACATCAAACAATTTAAAGTCTTAAACAACCGTAAATACAAAAATGTAGGATAAGAAAATAATCTAATGATCGAGTAAGTATAAGAGTACTGGTACAAATATGTAGCTTAAAATTATAGTTTCTGGATTATCATAGTGATTACCCAATGCTATCAAATTTCAGAGCTTTCTACAGTAGGTGTCCGTTCTGGCAATTTGGTCACGTTGGCAACACCCAGAATTCCATGTGACACTGATTCCAGATGTTAATTGTTCATTACTGGAATTCTTTTTTATACTGGGGTTGATACCTTTAAAACCAAGATAAGTAATTTTGAATATGCTTTTCAGTCCTGAACACTTGTTAACCGTCTGAATTCGGAGCCACGGACAACATAATAGTTACATCGATCTGTTCTACCCAGTACCGTATTACGTAAATTAAAAATTCAAGCCAAGATGATCCTCTTAAACTGGGTCGATCTTGCATGCCAACATACAAAAACCATTTTTAGAGTTATTAGTTGTAATCATATGAAATATCAAGATTTCATCTTGGAAAGAAAGCGTCCACTTTTCGATATTAAGAGCGAAGGTGAAGGGCGAAATCACCCGCACATGTCAATTTCTTCACTGTCAGAATCAGAGTCTCCACTCCATGCATCGACTTCACTATCGCTATCACTTTGTTCTTCATCACAGTCCTATTGATCTATTCCATCGCCAGCTGATGTCATGTTATCCCCTTCCACTGAATCTGTGAATAAACAGTCTGGAAGTTCTGACCCTTCAAACCAGATTGGCTGTAGTATACCCTCGTTGTCTTTTGACCAACCATAATTACATGGTGTCAATCCAGTCGTCGGCACAGCCGTTGTAGCGTTCGTCCACAGCATAGAGGTGTATTGGGATCTACGGATTTTCATCTCCAGAGTCCTTCGACAAGGTGGCGGCAATGCACATTCCAGCTTCTTCACATTGCCAAGGGGGTTTTTCCTGAAAATTGAATGAAACATTCGTTATGACACGATTGACTAGGCGACCTGAAACCTACATAACTAAAAATATTTTAAATACATGTACTTCATAAGTTTTACTTTACCTTATCAACTTTTCCAGTCATTTCAATAAGTTTCTTGTGTCTTGCCTCATCCACGTCTCGAGTCTTGGTTTGGGCATACATACGGCAGACGAACTCTGAAGCCACGTCAACATCAACATCATCGAATTGCTCCCATCCATACTGGTGAATAGATTGATGAACTGCAACGATTCATCTTTCTCAAGGATTTGGAGTGGCTTGACTTTTCCTTTCCTGAAAGATACCGAAACCTCAGAATGAAGTAAACCCAAGAAAGATTAATGGTAATTTCTTCATAATTTGGACCATTATATGGCATTACATTTCGGGATGTGTCTCTTACAACCAAAAATTTAATGGATTGCTGTATGTATTTCAATGCTATTTCATCACCGACCGTTTCATAGAACATTGGAATTGAAATGGCGCATGGAGTCCGTACCCACCCGTAAAAGGCTGATGTGGAGTCACGTCCTGTGAACGCATGGTATCCTGGAAGAGCTCGGGGCAGTCCAGGTCTGGATTCTTCCAATACAGCAGCAATGTTGGAGACGTCGATGTATCTGCGACTATTTCCCATGCCACAGTCCATGATAATGTTCATCCTCGCCCGGATCTCTGGACGTTTCCTTCCAAGCAAACCGATGAGGATGATCAACACATCTGTATCTGTTGCCCTAATGATGACGTCCCTTTCTGTGATATTGGCTGCATGGAAAGCTATCAACGTGTCTGCTTCTTCATGGTCACCTTGATATTCTGTTGGCTTAGTGACAGTGATGTGGTTGCTTTCATCTGGCATGTAGCGTTGACATTGTCCGCCGAAGGAGACCACTAACGTTTTGCCACGAAGTATGTACCAATAGTGATCATTTTCCCACTGTCGCAGTAGGAACTTCCCCAACTCATGCTTGAAAATGCCGTTTTCATAAAGTTTCGCTCCACTTTGCCTGATTTTCTGCTCTGGCCCAGCAATGACATAGATGGAATTGACAGCACCACGGAGCTTCCTTTCGCTGTCCTTTATGGAATATTCCACATATTTGTCCAAGCAGACGTGAACTTCAGTTCCCCCGTGTGAACACAATACTGAGAGCATGGTGCGAGCAATCGAGCTAAATGATGTCCCAATATGCGTCTGCGCAAGAACAGAGTGAAGTAAGAGCCCTCCATCATACACCTGGACGTACCTGTGTGGTAAGGCTTGATCAGAGTTTCGAAATGCTACTATGCCCTTCATGCTCGAGCCAGCATCCTTGTTAACCGTCTGTTCAAGGCAGAGATCAACTTCAGAACGGCTGTAGTCTTTCTTAGTTCTTCGGATGGAGAAGGCTCCATTTTCAAGGATGTTGATGACCTTGAGGTTCGCAGTCTTCAATTTATGGAGGAAGAGTGTCCCCACCTTGCGTAGTTTGGTCTATTCAAAGCAAAGAAAACGTCCAAGAACTTGGGAAGTACGTTTATGTAGCCTCGTACATCATTGGTTTTGACACATCTTTGAAGTTCTCTGTGGAGACGATTGATGAAGTTAATGTAGATGCCCCAGAACTGTGCCATTGACCCGTGACGGCCATCAACGACCTCCTGGAAGTAGGTTTCATGCTGTTCAAGATGCTGTACGATAGCTGGATCTTCCAGATGCGCATCAAGACTTGGATCAGCGGGGACAGCGTGCATGGCTTGATGGTACATCTCCAATTCCTCTTCAGGGATGGTGAGTTGAAACCGCTCATACAGTTTCATTTCCAAGTCAGTTGCCAGAAGGTCATGAATGTGTGTGCATCTGTTATAAAACTTCCCCTTTATGAATCCATTCACGGATCCTTCTTCCAGAACTCCATGTCATTACACATGTTCAAGTGGCTAGGCCATATATGAAAATAATCATGACACCTTGCAATATGTGTGATGCATGCCACATGTACATCATGCACTACATGCTATAGGTAGGCCAGGCCTTGCCTAGCCAAGATTTTCTAGGCCTATATTCACCACTTCTCTGACAGAAACAGACATATTCATAACTTAGCAGTAAGCCCACATTATTGCTTTGTTCCTTTTCCTTTACGCACCTTTTTATCTAAAGACAATCTCTAAAACAAAACTGTTGACTTGGCAGACATGTGACAATGACAGTGCAATAAAAACAATGACAGTGCTGATCAATGCGCTGCTGCCACCTTTGTTACACTAACATAACTAAACAACACATGGGTCATTCTTGGGTCTGATTGGTGGGATGCAGGGAAGAAGAAAAAAATGGAAGAAATAAGAGGATATACTTGGCCTTTCATATCACTACGTGATATCACCTTGATTTTATAGGGCCGATAATGCCATTGGCGCTGACCCTTCTGTAATCCTGAGGTAAGACCTTGTTGTGAATTCAATAAAGACCCACTTAAACTAAGAAATAAACCTTGATTTTAAATTTTGAGGAAGTAAGACTTTCATTGGAATGTGCATCTGGAAAGTTCTATTAATCCAGGGAGGGGCAACATTCCGGGCAACTGGCAGGGGTAACCCACCATGCCACCAATGGAAACCACTGGCAATGGGCATTCATAACACATGGGGTCCAACTGAACATTTTGTAATAGATTGCAAGAGGTTACCTCATGAGCTGATCTCGATCAACTTTGAAGTGTCATATATTGATGACTGGAGGGGGTACCCCACCATAGAAACTGACTGGCATTAACCAAGTTTTGCACTAGGGATGACATTTGGGCGATATAAGTGATATTTTATGGGTTACCATACAAAGCTGATCGAGATAAACTTTGGGGTAAGTTAGTAATGCCCCCCCTGGCCACACCCACCACTGGGGGCATGCCAGTTGTTCAGTTCTGTACCCAGGGATGGACATGAGACACTAGGGTAGGCAATAAAATTGGTTACCTTTCCAGCTAACCAAGTACTCCCGGGCTCTTGGTCTAATATATTGTCGGGTTTTCCGTGTGTGTGTGTGTGTGTGTGTGTGTGTGTGTGTGTGTGTGTGTGTGTGTGTGTGTGTGTGTGTGTGTGTCTGCAACGCGAGGCTCCACAGCACAAACCAGAAAACCGATTTCGATGAAACTTGGTGAACAGGTGCCATATGGGCTGGGAGTGTGCGCGTTTGAGTTTCGTTGCTAAGCAACCACCCGTTGCTATGCAGCGGCCGAAAAACCGCGTACGATATTTTCAATACTTGTCCTAAACAGTTTTGAATGTGGAGAAACGAGACTTCGGAATTAAACACTTCGAGATATTTAGAAAATTTTACTCGAGCCGATTTTTGATTTAGGTTTTATTTTTCAAATGGTAGCCTTCAAAAATAGGGTGTCTATATACCGTCATTTTTTATTGTTGTTTGTTTGTATGTAATGGACAGCTCTGGAAGCCAGAGGAGTCGACCGATTTTGATGAAACTTGACAGGTAGGTTCATACCAGGATCTAGTTCTATGCTTTTGAGCACCGTTGCTATGGACACCACCGTTGCCTAGCAACGGGACTTTGGAATTTTAGAAAAATCCTTAAAAATTGATTTTTTCGAAAATCAAAAATGGGCTTCCAGGCTTTATGCGCACTATAATCAACCTCTTTGTCAAAAAATTTCAGCCCGATCCATCAAAAACTATGACTAGTATGCAATTATGTCGCAACCACCCATGTCGCCTACCTGCTTGTTTTTTTCTTGTTTGTTTGTCCGGGCCATATCTCAGCCATACTTTGAGCAAGGAAGCTGAAATTTGGGGACAAAAGTGAAGATGTGTTTTGGCAAAAATGTTATTTTTTGATTAATTACTTATTAATTTATTTATTTCTCATCCTGGCAATATTGTTGAAGTGCTGGGTTCGGGGGCGAGGACAACCGCTGCATGGAGCAGTTGGGCCGTCTCACCCCCCCCCCCAAAACTCGGAATTGAAGGTCGTCACTTCGGATAACTCCGAAGTCGACAGGTCGCTTAATGGAGTGTGGACACCAATATTTCGACCGCGCGGTTCGGGTCTTTTTGTCTGATTCCAATTTACCTAATTAGCCGTGCGGTCTAGCTACCGGGGAAGCCACACCCTCGGCCGGCTTTGTCCTAACAGTCGCTGTTACCGACGTAACCGAGCGGGAATTACCAAAGCCGCGCCGGCCCAAATAACAATTTACGGCACAATCGGCCTCCCTAATTCTCAAGCCCGAACCATACTGGGTCAATGAAGGAAAACACAGATAACGAACTGGAACATTTAACAGTTATTTATTTACAATAGGCAATAGGGAGGGAAACACAGAGCAGACTTAATCACGAATATAAATGCAGGCAAATGTACAATGGCAATCACTTAACAGTTTTACTTACAGACTGGCGCCACACACCCAAAAAGAAATGGAGCCGGCTGGCTTATATTCGGACCCTCCAGCCGTGGAAGATAGGCAAGCTGGGGGTTAGAGTTTGGTCGAGTACCTGGTCACCTCATGCAGTTTTACCGACTCGCACTTGTGGAGCTCGGAGTCCGTGGACGGGAACGGAGATCCCCAGCTCGAGCGCTCCAACGCAACCCACCACGGTGGGACTCGAACCCACGAACCAGAATCAAACGAGCACAGCCAGGATACTACGAACGACCCAGCCAGCCACGAACGATGACCGACGACCAGGAGAGCCCAGCAGATGAGAAGCAAGGAAAGACCTCCAAGGAACCAAGGAACTCCCGGATACAGCTCGCGATCCTTCTTATCCTTCCCCCATGCGGGGTGGAGGGATCCGCTCTTGGGTAACTCGCCTCCGGATTGGACGGGGCGTTTTTGGGTGTCGTGGTGGCCAGCCGCGATTGGAGGAGGAGGGGCATGTCGGCGTCTCGGTGCCCCTCCCCCGAGAGAGGCTCTTTTACCTTCTCCAGTGTCGAGAGGGGATACATTCTTCTTTGATGGGGCGGAGTCAGAGCTGAAGGAGTGGAGGGATTGATGTAGAAAACTAACTAGAAAGAAACTCGCAGCGCACACATGAAATTCCCATTAGACATAAGGGAGGGATTCTAACTATCCACATATACTTAACGAAATTACTAAACTTTGGGTCAACTGTATGTGTGAATTAGAATGGTTTCCAGAGTCGTAACAATATAACCGTTCGATGTCGTAAATATAACCGATATCACAATAACCGATATAACAATATAACCGTAACAAAAAAATAAAACTTTCAAACAACCACACAGCCTTCAGAGTTTGAAAACTGATATTTGCTCTCCTTCGTTCTCATAAACGACAACTGGATTTGGGGCATTGTGTTTATCTATAAATGTGCATAAGAAATCGAGAAATTATTAGAATACAGTAAGTCATCACTATCCAAAATAGTGCGTGCCCGTACGGAATGTTCACATGCATTCCACGAATTATCACTTGCATTGAAGTAACAACTGCTGTGATACTTACACACACAGAGTTAATTAAAATCCAAATTAAAATCAAGTTTACCTCCCTGTCTTTGCTAGCCATGACATTCGCTGCCATTGAGCATTGACACTCCTACATTTTTCTCCACTGACTTGAAACCTTTAATTTTTGGCATGACTCAAACCTACATTATGAGATAAAAGCCATCCCGTCACACCTCCTTGCGATTCTTGCAAGTGTTGTTGGGAGTGGTGTGCAGTGCATGTTCTTACACGCTGTATGACGTGTTCCATTTAAACAGTGTGAACCAGTTTTTGTTCCTTTTTAAAAAAAAAAAAAAAGTATTTTATAACGATTACGACGACAACATAATGTCAAAATAAAGTTTGTGGTTTTTTAAATTAAATTTTATTTTTTTTAATATGCTTGTTCAGATTCTGTTCGTATGAGCTTTTGCGTGTTCCGACCTGTATTGCTCCGATGATTGCTTGTTAATTAATGATTCATGCTCCAAGGGTAAAGTATGGTCCCAATCCATACATGAACGCACGTGTTCAAGGTCACAAACGTAGGCGGAGTTTCCAGGCCACGGTAACCAAGGCGCCCTTTCCCCATCGGCCACGCCTACGCAGCAACGTGTCCTGTCATTGGTTTGGTAAATAAATGGCCATAACTTGGGAAGCACTTGTCCAATTAATATCAAACCTTGAAAAGGCACATCGTCAGGTCCCCAGCAATATACCTGGCAAGTTTTAATTAGATCGGACCACAGTGGTTGTCGAGAAACAGCAGTCTCTCACTCACACACACACACACACACACACACACACACACACACACACACACACACACACACACACACACACACACACACACACACACACACACACACACACACACACACACACACACACACACACCTGGAATTATAGATAGATAGATATCTATAAATAAATAAATAACTCAAAAATCTTTTTCCTCTGAAGTGTCTGAACAGATCGAGGCTAAAAACTTTACACGTACGACCGCCTGTCCATGAGGAACAAAAGGTTCACACACACACACGTCATTCATTACATGGTTTGACAGCTATATTGGATTTACCCTAAAACCTCTTAAAAAAAAAAATCTTCTTCTGCAGAACGGCTGGACAGATCGAGGGGAAACTTCACAAAAATGTTCCCCAAGCCTTGGGTGCACAAGTTTGTTTCAGAATAATTGATAGGTCACATGGTTTGGCAGCCATATTGGATTGAAGAAAATATTAAATAATGTTTTCTCTGGAACTGCTTAATCAATCGACATGAAACTTCACAATTATGATCGAGTAGTAATGGGGAATAAGTTTTAAATTTCAACTTGATCGGACAACATGGTGTGGCAGCCGAAATTATTAATTATGAAAGGACTTCTTAAATGAGATTGTTGAGAAAGTAGATTGGGGGGTTCCAGACGGTCCTTTCGAAGAGACATAGTGAGAGTGTGAGATTTGTCTGGATTGAAAGACATGTTCCACGTGTTGGACCAGTTTGTGATTTTATCCAGATCTGCAGTGAGCGAAGAAGCTGCTGCTTGCCGGTCTGAGGGATGACAGATGGTACGGCAGAGGGTGGAGTCGTCGGCAAAGAGAAATAGAGGATTTTCCAGAGAGTCCGAGAGATCATTGATGAAAACCAGAAAAAGAACAGGGCCCAGAACGCTACCTTGAGGAACTCCAGCCTGCACAGGAAGAGGGGATGAAAGAACTCCATTTAGGGCCACACGTTGACTGCGACAGGAGAGGAAGTCTGCGAGCCATGAGTGGAGATGGCCTTGAATACCATGGGAAGAGAGTTTGGTGAGTAGGGCAGGGTGCCAGACTGTGTCAAAAGCACGTGATATGTCCAGGGATACGGCTCGGATTTCCTGTCTGGCATTGAGGACCTCCATCCATTGATGGGAGAGCAAAAGCAGCATATCCAGGGTAGAGTGACCTTGTCTGAAACCAAATTGATGATTGGAAATCAAGCCATTGGAGAAGAGGAAGGATTTCATGTCTGAAGCGATGATGGATTCCATCACCTTGCTGATGATTGGGAGAAGGCTGATTGGTCTGTAGTTACAGGGATCTGTTTTTGCACCTTTTTTATGTAGGGCAGTGATGTTAGCAGATTTCCAAGCAGATGGCAGATAACCTTGGGCAAATGAGAGGGTGAATAGAACAGAGAGAGGGTGAGCAAGAGCAGAAGAGCAGGCTTTGAGGACACGTGGGCTGATGCCGTCTGGACCGGTTGCAGAATCTGACTCGAGGTTTGAAAGCAAGCTCTCCACCTTGTCAGGAGAAAAGGATACAGAGTCCAGGGACAGTTGGGTGCGACTGGGTAAAGTGGGTAGAGATAGTGATGGGTTTAGGACACAAGATTTAGCTGCAAACACCGAGTTTAGACATTCAGCTTTATCACGTGTGGAATCAGCAGTGCGGCCATTTGAGGTAAGGGAGGGGATGGAGGGGGAACATACACCAGACACAGATTTGATTAAACGCCACCAGGATTTTGAGGAGGGAGAGAGGTTTGAGAGTTCAGACTTGAGATGAGAAAGATGTTGTTTTCTGGCTCTCCTGAGGGTAGATACACACTTGTTCCGAGCTTTGTGGAAAGAACTGAGATTGCCCTCAGTTGGGTTTGCTTTCCATGAGGCAAAGGCAAGTTGTTTCAGGACAACTGCCTCGCCACAAGCTTCAGTAAACCAAGGGCGGGAGGAAGGGTAAGACAACTGAACACGAGAGGGGATAAATCTGTGCATGAGGGAGAGCAAGTTTCTTTGAAAGAATTCCCAGGATGAGTTGATGTTTGAGAAAGTAGTGATAGGAGACCAGTCTGTAAGTTTGATGGCTGCTCGGAGACCCTGCCAGTCGGCTTGAGTGAAATGCCAGACTCGACGGCGGTGAGGTGGTTCTCGAATAACAGCCAGAGATGTCCACTTTAACAAGGACGTGGTCACAAGAACCAATTGGAGCGAAGGAAGAGCAGCAGATATTGTCAGGGAAATTTGTCAAAATCAGATCCAGAAGAGATGGAGTACCATTGGTTGAGATCCGGGTCGGGAAGTTGACCGATTGAGTCAGTCCCAATGAGTCGCAGAAAGCTTTTGCTGAGGTGCCATGGCAGGTGAGAGAGGTACCCACACCGAGCCAACTGGCGTGATGACAATTGAAGTCACCACATATGAGTAAGAGAGAGTTTGGATGAGAAGATAGAAGATGGTCCATGTTTTCGGATAGTGAGGTGTAGATGGAGTCATCACTGTTCGGTGGACGGTACAGTACACATATAAACATGAGGTGGGAGTGGAGGGGAAGCCGAAGCCAGAGGTATTCCTGGGGGTGTGGGGGAGTGAGAGCAGTGCATGGAGAGTGATAGGAGACCAAACCTCAGGGTTTGAGGGTAGAGGAGTAGCAGCTAAAATGTGAATCCTATTCAAGTTCCTCCTGGTGACTTCATCTTTGCTTGTTTGGTTTCCTTATGATTACTTCAATGTAGGACTTGTACCTATTTGGTCTTCCATTTGATTTGAATTGAATTTATTTTAATCCCATTCTAAATTCAATTGAACAATAATTTTTAAAAAACCATCATGGGTCAGGGTCAAGTGTCCGATCAAAGTGGGGTTGCATCAGAGGGACGTCTTGGTACCCGGTCATCACTGCCAGCAGTGATAAAGTGTCAGTTCCAATTATATATCTTACTAATTATGTAACACACCAGTACCCAAACACCACACAAAACAAGTCCTGGTGAGGGGCTGCAAACTCCGATTGCTCTTTTTCTTGTTCGGACTTGTTTTGTCTGCTCTGCAGACAATGCATCGACGACACAGATGTTCACGTTCATACAGCAAACAGACATTTTCGGTTTTATTGTATGGATTCACATTCCAATCGGATATAGTTTAACCGTATGTACTTTAAAGATACATGTATTTACTGACTTCTAAGTATTTTATGCCTCTGCTGATGAAGTCGCTGGAGGAATACTGTTTTCGGGTTGTACGTCCGTACGTCTGTCCATGCTAATTGTCTGTTTTCTCTGCAACTGCTTCTCCAATTGACACGAATTTTTCACCATATGTGCAAGTACTCATGAAGAATGGTTCAATGATAATTATGTCATAGGTCACGTGGTGTGGCAGCTATGTTGGATTAAAGGAAAAACTTTGGACCTCGATCTTCGAAACCACTCAATGGAAAAAATTGAAACTTGGCACGTGTGGAGTACCCCCCACGGGGAAAGTGTTATTTTTTTGATGATGTCATAGGGGGGCTTCATCATGACATGATAATTGAAGTCATCTCATGCTAAATTGCATGGGGTGGGGGAGAATTGATGTCATCAGCCAGGTGGTTCTGCAGCCATTTTTTTTGTGCAGGCGGGGCATATCTGGCGACGTCGAAGAGTGCCCTTCCAGTTATAGATGCGCTCACGTTCTTAAGAGTACATTCTTTATCGACATACTTGCATTGTAATTGTACGTACTTTATAGAAAAAGGAAATCGTGCAATACTGGCTACGACCAGATGGCCTTTGTGGCCTACGTCACCACATGATGTAGACAGACAGACACAGACAAACAAGCCATCAATAGGCCGGTACTTACAAAATCAGTGGCTGCGACCTTGCCCTTTGGGCCTCAAAAACAATACACTTCAACCTTTTGACTCGTGAACCAATTCATTAACCCAATATGCAAATCCTGCTCAAATTTCAAGTCAATACGTGAGAAATTGACGATTTTGTGACCTTGACCTATTGATCTCAAACAATAGGCTTCTAGTTTTTGACTACCTCCAACCAGGTAGTTAAGTATCTTGAAGATCGGCGTACAATTGTGATTTGAAGGTGATTGACATACAGACAAACAGACAGACCAACCAATATATTGCAAATCTTCAATTTCCCAGGTAACAAAGGGACACAAATGCAATACTCTCTCTCCTCTGGCAAGGGTAATTAAGCATTCGATAATAATCACAGGCTGTACCCAACTTACCGACCGACCAACTTCACGCAGAAACAACTAGAAAATAGAATTTGATGCTCATGCATCAATGGATATGCCTCCTCCCACATTTGACATGAACCCACTGTTACATTTGATCTCAATTAAAGGTCACGAGAGATATCAGACGCTTTTAAACACAAGTTATGGTCTGAAAAAATGACTTTCAATGGGTACATGATCTTTGTCTTGTGGAATAAAATTGAATCCGTTCATCTTTGTGTTGCAGTCCATCATTGTGCCAAGGTTGGTTGAAATCTCTCCATGCTCTTGCACTATGACCTCATCATCCCCCCATCCATACTCATGACCTCTTCTACCCCAAATGACCCCTTTTGCAAGCTCTCCCCTTTTCCAGGTTGAGAATTTTTTCCCCCTCCTCCCCCTAACCTCTTTTCGTTTGTTCCTTTAGGTTTCATCCCCAGCTTGAGTGTAGCTTATTCACCCCATGAGTCTTCCCTCCTCCCCTTGATCTCACTTCCACTCTGCTATTGGTGTTTCTCCTTTTCCATTCCATTCAGCTCTGGCTCTTCAACAAGCCTCGACCATGCGTACAAAACAAAATTCCCTGCATTGCTTCACATCAGAACATCCATGTCACCACTTGCTCATTTACCCACCTCCTTCCACACAAAAAGACCTCACCTGCAACAACATCTTCTCAAATTTGCCATCTCCATGCTCAAAAACATCTTACCAAAAAAAGCACAATCACACCGCTACAGCTTTACAACAATACCACAATAATAAAAATACTCAACGAACCATTCCCAACGATCCATCCAAACATCCTCTTATGCACTCCTCCAGAATAACCCGAGCCAGACTCCATTCTGGTTACCACCCCACACTCATTCCACAAATTCGATCCAACTCAGAACCCGCTCTGCCCATGCGGTCGCCTTGAACCCGACACCGTACACCACCTCATCACAACCTGCTCTCAACTCGTACAATATAGGGTCTTCAACATTTGATCTCTTTATGATCTCTGGGGGAATCCGATCGGAGGGCTGGCTTACTTGGGGTTGTGAGCTTCCAATGGAGATGCATCAGTTTGTGAATCTTCGTGGGTTGTGTGGGAATCTTGACCACTCTATTCTGCATCTGACAATTGTTCCACAAGCCCCACCTTCAAGAAAATGGAGTAAGATGCAAGTCAGGCTTTGCAAGTACAGTATCTTAAATGACTCTATGTTCAAGTCATACTGTTTTGAAGATAACAGGAAAGTTGTGGTGGCAACTCCTCTGGAATGGACAAAGCAACTTGATACCCGGGCTTGCCGTGTTTGTTTCATGTTTGTACAAGCATGCTTGTAACTACCTCTTCTTGGACATTGTTGTCAAGTCCAATCCTGTCACAATTTTACCACTAAATACAAGTACGCCGAAAGTGGTGGCTAAAGGCGGAAAGGATTTGGAGTCGTCAATGCTGTGCAAAGTAGTCTCTGTGTTGAGTTGATATTTCCTTGTTGCATCCACACATTATGCCTGGTGTTGGCTTAATGGCGAGAGTGGTGGGCTTAGAATCCAAGGGTCCTGACTTCAAATCCCACTCACTGTTGAAATAATACCAGGTGGGGTTGACTCTGCCTGTCATCCTTCTGAGGTCGGCAAAATGAGTGCCAGCTTGGTGGTAAACTGTCAGAGTGGCGACCCGTCCAGGATTGTGTCCAATAGCCAAGGAGACTGCTGAGGCAGCGTCAGCGCTCTGCACAGAGTATGGTCCCAATCCATACATGAAAGAGAAAGACAGAATCTAATCTCCACCCACCCCACTCTTTCCTCCCAATTAATTTTACCTCATTAATTACTCTATCCAAAACATATTTGAAAATATCTGAAAAACCTCTCCATTTAGTTGATTTTTAACTAACATCCATCACCCCCCCCCCTCCCTTCCACCCCAACCACTTTCACCTCTAATTTTTAAAGCATGCACAGCATTTTGCAAAATGAAAGCCAATGATGAGAAGTGCCCATTCAGAACATTTTATTTATTAAACTCACCTCATAAAAGCAGCAATGATTAGTTATTTTACTGGAATTAGCAGAGCTTTAGATGCATATTCACAAAACAAATGCAGTGCTTCCGGAGCCTTACTTTTTTTACTTTTCCTACAACTGAGGCTCTTGAAGCTACAAATGTAGAGATTGTACATGGACGATATAGACATAACACCACAATATACAGATCGATGCTGGACATGGAAAAACGTTCAAAGTCCTTCGGAGGAGGAAAAAAAAAAAGAAGAAAAAAGTTCGAAACACTTGGCTGTCCGAGCTGTTCTGTCTGAAGTTAATATTGCATTGAAGAAGAAAAATAAAAGTGCAAACTGTTCAAAATATATAAACCTGTCGCATGCCTCCAGGGCTTTGCTTTCCCTATAAAAGACTCTTAACTAGAGCTTCCCCAACAAGGAATAGTAAGGTAATATAATTCAGTGTTCAATTCGAGGAAGCACACCTTCAAACTGCACAACCAAACTGCGAGAAAGTTTGGAAACGGAATAAGAGCGATTCCGAGGGTCAGGTTACAAGATTCCACTTCCAGTCAAGTAACGTCGGACTCGGACGCATTCATCTCAATTGCAGCAGCTGCTTGTCCATTGTCGAAGATGAACAAGCATTAATCGGAGCAATACAGGTCGGAGCACGCAAAAGCTCATACGAACACAATCTGAACGAGCATATTAAAAATAAAACAAGCCGACTAACATATCTTGCAAAAACTTCGTTTTGGCAAGATAAAAACCACAAACTTTATTTTGACATTATGTTGTCGTCGTCAGAGTTATAAAATAAACTTAAAAAAAATAAAAAAGGAACAAAACTGGTTCACACTGTTTAAATGGAACACGTCATGCAGCGTGTAAGAATATGCACTGCACACCACTCCCAACAACACTTGCAAGAATAGCAAGAATGTGCGACGGGATGGCTTTTATGTCATAATGTAGGTTTGAGTCGTGCCAAAAATTAAAGGTTTCAAGTCAGTGGAGCAAAAAGAAAACCGAGGTAGAAAAATCTAGCATGTCCCAAGGTGACGGTGGATGGAATAGAAGGACAACGGTCAGTTCGGCAGACGGCCAGGTTACCGTGATAGAAAAGAAAAACAAAAACAAAAACAAAACTGATGAAATAACAAGTGTGATGCCATTCTCAATTTGGAAGATACGTATCGTGCTAAACCTTTTGTCCCTCTCTGCCCACCTGCTCAGGAACAGCAAAAGTCCAGGGTCCTCCACGACCAAAGATGAAAATGCTTCACTGTCCTGCCCCAGAAAAAAAAAAATATAAAGGAATAAAAGATGGTGGTATCTGTTTTCCGAAGAAATAACACTCAAAAGTCAAAACTATCGTCCGTTGCTTCTGGACATTCAGGACTATCCCCCGTGCGGAGAATGCTCAAAATGAGTAAAAGACATTTAATGTGGAAGTGAATAAAAGGAAACATGCATACTGACATGGCACTCGTTAAAATAAAATAAAAATCACTACACGGGCAACAAACTAAAAACTGCTTACTCAGAAGCCGAGTTAACTTTTATTTTAATCCATCTGCTGGTTTTTAAATCGATCGTGCATTTAACTTCATGGTTAAAGTGTAAAACCCAGTTAAAATAAAGTTAAAAAAACAAACAAAATGTTTGAAGTAGTGCAGCCAACAATAGCATAGGAAAAAACAAGAAAGAAACCATTGCACTCATGAAATTTGTGTACATGTCATGATCAGATATTAATTGTACACAATGAGAAATATACAAGAGAAGTCGAGAAACAATGACATCCACCATCTGCGTCATGTTTACACTTAAACCAGCTTGCTCAAATGGACAACAGCTGGAAGCGTTGAGACCACTATCGGCCAAAATCCCGATCGACCACCTGGAACCCGTACAAACAAGGCCAGCACGGATCGAGTGCTGCGAGCACAGACGGAGCGCCGAACACGTGGGGTGCCCGGGGCGGACCCCGAGTCAGCGGCCGGCACGCAATCACAAAGGCACTCGGTGCGTCGTGTGAACAACAGAAAATGGGTTGGGCCATGCCGAGGAGGGCTTTGACTAGGTCAAAGTGCAAACAGCCAAATCAGGGTGTGGTGCAAAACGCTCACCAAGCACATTCGAGTGACACGTACCAAATCGGTTCATTCAAACAAAACCTCTGGAACCTCCAAATATTGTGCCGACACAGGTGGGGCTGTTTCGGGTCCACCAGGTGGATCTCGATTGCGCTCGGCACTCACTCACTGCACCCTCGAGTACGAGAGATAACCAGGAGCGCGCCGTTGCAGAAGGAAACCACACAAGCACACCCCCATCACACCACTTAAAAAAGCCAATTTGTAAAGAGCAATTTTGTTTGTTTGATTCAACCAGAATGATGCTGCGCCAAATTAAGTGGAAGGGCAGAGAGGACAGTCAGACGTGCAGGCGCCGAGAAATGCAAGGGCTGCACGGGGATAATAAATAAAAAGAGAAGGGCACAATACGATGCAATGGCATGCAGCAAACACTACGTTGCAGTGGATTAAATGTTCTATTTGCTTTGTGGAGCTGCACTCCAGGTGGGATGGGAGCACCTGTAATACTAGCATAATATGGTGGCTGAGCCGGGACACAGGGAAGGCCTGTAATGGGAACAGCGACGCATCAATTAGTTGAGGCCACCAATTGTACATATGAGTGCGAAATTGTCCGATTTGGTGCATGAAGAGAGAGAAACCATGAAAATTAGGATGACACTATACACGGTTCAAGGTGTAGATTTTCCAGACCTTGCAGATGAACAACTTTGCAATTAGGTTCTTGCAATTAAACGACAGCAAAATGACATTAAAATGTGTAAGGGGAGGAATCAAGCCTGTTTTTATTATTATTATTATTATTATTTTTACTCTCGATACATGTGAAGCCACTGGTGCAATGTCAAATGTGAGGCTTGAGAGGTAACGATGAAAGTGTGCATTTGCACTGGAGCATGTAAGCTGAAGTATGGCACTCCCGATTATGCCCATTACAGCATACAGCGCCGAGGTTTGTGCGGCATTTTGACATCCCTTCTGGATAGATCATGGCTGGGCAGTAGCAATTGGTGCCATCGGTGTCCCCATCGGGGTTCCAGCTGGAGAAAGCACAGGCGAGCTCGCCACAACACCCGCTGGCTGCGCTGGCGACACTGGCGTCATTCCTGCCAGAACAACATGTGCACAAAGGGGTCGTTTATCCCAATGAAATCCCCCAAAATAGGAGTAAACAATCAATAATGCAAAAAAAAAAAAAATGTAAAAACAACCACACATCCACCATGCATGATCATTCGTGGCCATTTCACTACAACCGCTTCAGCTGCATATACGACAAAAATTAAAAAATAACCCCTCTGGGTTTAAAAAAAAGCCGAAGCTGAGGCTCTCTTGGGCCGGAAAGATCAGCAAGGGATTGTAGCTATTACCAAATTTGCCTTTCTATTTTATGACTTACTTCAGAGGAAGAACCGTTGCTCCAACTCAAAAGTTGAAAAGGAGGACATTTGAGGAAAAGAGATGGTATTTAACTGTATGAGTAACCTTTCCATCTCCACGTTGCTGTGTACCTGCTAGCATGGTGGAGGTACTTGTGGCCGTGGCTGTGCTGGGAGAACTGCTGCTGTTAGTTATCCTTCCTTGATCCTTTACTGTGGGATCTGCATTTCATTACAAAGGGAAGAACAACAACAACAAAAAATACTATGACCAGAACATAGTGCCAAAATGCCTTCAATGGTGGATTGTGTATACATATTATTTATATATACACACACACACACGCATACACGCACGTACTAATTTTTAGTTCTCCAAATTGACTACGGACAAAATGTGAAAAGGGCATTTGCTGGAACAAGCTGCCAACAAGTTTTTATGTCTCCGCTGACGAAGTCGCCAGTGGAATCATGTTTTCAGGGTGTCCGTCCGTCCATACCAATTACCTTCGCCACTGAAGGTGGAAGGTGGTTATGTGTCCACCCCCCTCTGTTTGTTACTTGGCGAAATCTTCGATTTTGTCAAGTATGTTGGTCTGTTCCGTTTGTTGGTTTGTTTGTTTGTTTGTCCGGTCGTCTACAGCCCAAACGGCTGGACCAGTCGTTCTTAAATTTTTACACCTGATAGGCAATCCACCTGAGACGGTCCGCGTCCAAACCCCGTCTTAATCGGACTAAACGTCACGACATGACGTCACACAACGTGAAAACACATTTTTGGACTTAACTCAGTGACTTAACTTAAACTTAACTCAGTAGCGACTTCCGGTTGACGCCAAATTAAACTTCAATGGAATATCTAGATGTTTTAATATGCATGTTAGTACAAATTGTGCACAGTTTTCGCAAGCGTATGACGTCAAAGCCTTTAGCTATTGGCGCTTTTTAAACAAAATTCTATTCGTTCTACAGGTCACAATTCTTAACCGATTTGGATGAAATTTTAACAGCTGATAGAAATCCACAGTGCAAAAAGATATGTGACTTTTGGTGATGTTCAAGATCAGGATCTGGATTCTGCATCACTTTATATCATCGCCCATTATAAACCAATGGGTAATTTTGTGAATTACACATGGCTATTTCTCAAACAGTTTTGCACTTATTATATTAAAACTTGTACTGTCTATTTATGCATGTAATATTAACATGTGTACAAAGTTTGATCGAAATTTACCCAAGGTCAAGGTCAGGGTCACCCAAAACAAGAAAAACACACATATAAAATACATATTTTTGTTTTACAACATATTTCAAACCTGATAACGGGATCGTAAAGCTGGTTGAAAAGCAATGTTCCGAGGTATTTTCAAATATTTTCTACGATCAGAATGAAGGCACCAAGCACCGATGATAAGTTGTTGAATGTCACATGGTGGCTTTAAATGAGTGATGAAAATTTTCAATCTGCTGCCGTTACCATGACAACGCGCGCCTGATTGTTATTTGTGACGTCGCGTCATTTTATTAATGTACGAACAAATAAACACCACACATTGCATGACATTACAGCTTGGACCACCACACGGAAAGGTCAACGAATTCGCCAAGTGTCGTGCTACGCACAATTTTTCATTTGGCTGTTTGTGTGCACGATATCTCAAAAAGTTGTGGACGGATTCGGTGTGTGACAAGGACGAATTAATTCGATTTTGGTGAAGATCCAAATCCAGATACAAGATTATTTAATTCTTCAAAGTGATTCTTCACCATTGAGAGATAGGGTCAAAAACGATACATCGCACGATATCTCAAAAATCTAATGGGCCCGGTATGTTCCCGTGGATGAGGCATTGCATGGTGGAGGTATGCGCTCTACCGAGTGCCCTTCTCGTTTTCTCTGTTTTCTCTGCAACCGCTTATCCGATTGACACAAAATTTTCACCATAGGTGTGACTACTTATGGAGCATATTTTAATGATAATTATGACATCGTAGGCCATGTGGTGTGGCAGCCATGTTGGAAAAAAGTAAAAACTTTGCACCTCTGTATTTCCGAAACCACTCCATGGAAAAAAATTGAAACTTGGCACATGTGAAGTACTCCCCAAGGGAAACAATTTTTTTTGACATCATAGGTGGGTTCCTTATGATGTCATAATTGCATACGTTGAACGCTTTATCCGATCAGTATGAAAAATACGGGGGGTGGGGGAGGGGGGGAATTGAGGACATCATTCGTCACGTGGTCCGGCAACCATCGTGTTTTTAACATGAAAACCTTCAAAATCTTCTTTTCCGAAACGGCTGTACAGATCGATGAGAAACTTTACAGGTATGATCGCCTATCCATGAGGCGATCTTCTTCTTCTTCTTTCGGCTGCTCCCGTTCGGGGTCGCCACAGCGGATCATCCGTATGATCCGCATAGTGATTTGGCACATGTTTTACGCCGGATGCCCTTCCTGACGCAACCCTGGTCGCCTCTTAGGACACAGGGATATGGTACATCTATTTTAATCGGGGTATACACCGGCCCAGTATACTGGTACTCACTTCGCCAACCTCGGAAGGATGACAGGCTGAGTCAACCTCCTGGTGTGTATTAATTCAAGCCGCCAACGGGGCTTGAACTCAGGACCTTTTGAATCCCAAGCCGCTACCCTAACCACTACGCCAACACCAGGCTATTGATTGTTTCTTGTATGCATGTGCAATTCCTTTGAATATACTTGTTAAAATCGAACTCGTCTCCCGACTCATCCTGCTCACCTCACAATGGTGGCATATGGCTGCTAAAAGGAGATCCATTTGACCGAAAGATTGCAGTGTAGATAAGATCACGGTCACATGACTTGGTTCCACTTGGCCAAATAATAAGATGTTACACGACTGCCTCCGAGCGACACGATAGTTGCTCGTACCAGGAACTTCAATCTGTACAGTAACACGGCTCTGGATGTGGGATCCAGCAGGAAGTTCCAGGGATGACTGGCTATCGTGATTCCTTCACGACTCGCCAATCTCACACTGGAGTTATCCAGAAAGCAGCAACAGTCAAAAAATTGTGTGTGTATATATATATATATATATATATATATATATATATATATATATATATATATATATATATATATATATATATCATATATATTATTTCCGAGTTTGTGGTTTCGTGTCGCGCTATCTTCGACTTTGTTCTGCGCTCGAGTAACGTGATATTCAGCTTACATTATCTCAAAGACCATATGAGGTGTATGGTACAAAAAAAGTAAATAAAATGGTTCTGAAACAGTGAAATCATATTCCACTTACTGCATTAAAGTAAAATTACTACTGATACTCTGCATCAGTTCCTTTCTCAAACACACCCACCCCAACATGTCACGCAGAGCACGGGTTATGCTAGTATATATATATATATATATATATATATATATAAAAATCAAAGATTGGGATTATACATTTTGAACACAAACAGTACAGCTAAGGCAATGCCATCTAAACCAGCAGAGAGAACAAAATTATGTGGTGCAAAGCATGGTTTGGACACAGCCCAAAGTTGGTCCTTACAGAAGTATGGATGTTCCATGGCCTCACGCGCCGTAAGCCGTGCCTGATGATCGTAGCGCAGTAATTTGTCCAAGAAGTCCAGTGCCTCTGGGCTCACGAGATGCTGGTTTTCGCTGTGCACAAAGCGTTCCCAACGCTTGCGTGAATGCCTGATGGAGATTAAAAAAGTAAATAATAATAATAATAATAATAATAATAATCATAATAATAATAATAATAATAATCACCCACCATCTCAACCCAATGGGTCAAAGTGCCACAAAATTAAGCTTTTATAGCACATTCCTATTTCACAAATAGGCAGCAACCCCTTCATGACAACAAAAAAAACAAAAAACAGAAATGTCTTCTGAACTACATCAAAATCTACACATGAACATCTTTTATGGCGGATGATGCATAACATGGTGCACAGGTTGTCATCCTTCGTTTTCAACAATGAGCCACTGAATTTGGCACTCATACTTTATTTAACCAAGTGGGTAAAGAATAAAACTATTTTGACAACAAATCCTACACAACAATATTGGGGTATTTTTGGAGAGGCAAAATGAAAATGGCAATCACTTTGCACTGAAAATACATCGTACAAAGACTAAACCAGTGAAACAACAGGAAACCAGCAAAAATCCTTGCTCATTCTGCTATTAACAGAGGTGGGGAACCATTCGTAGTCCGAGAGCCATAACATCTATTGTTAACCTTGGTACAGCCGGACACATGCTGAATGTGTTGTGAGCAATTTGAACAGCACATATACATACAGATAAGTAATGAAACGAGTCATTCTGACTTCTGACTAAAAAGTACGGCACTCAGTCCACTTCCCCTTTCTTAACGCTCGCCACTATATCAATCACGGCCAATGATAAAAGAAAATTCACTTATTTCATCGATTTTTATCTCAAACTGCAGACTTTTTTGAAAGGCAATGGTGATAATCAGATTTTTTTTTTTTTTAAATACACCACAAAAGAGTTCTGAAGTGATGACAGCACATTGGCATGACAACGCATGGCCTGGTTTTACACTCTCGTAGAGTATGGCTGCCATAGATTTGTGAAGATGGTGCAGTGTTTCGTACCAGATTGTAATCACCAATCGGAGTCATAACTACAGCTTGTATTGTTTTTCTGATAGAACCAAGCGTACCACGATACTCCTCCACTTCTCCGTGTCCTCAGCCAACTCTCTGCACTGTTCAACCACCCACACCTTATTGATACCACTCCTCACACAATCTTCCCAACCTCAACCGCGGTTTACGTCCTTTCCTCCCACCTTGCTCCCTCAACCTATCCAATCGCTTGGCCATTCTCTCTTCCTCCATCCACACCAAGTGACCAGCTCACTTCAACCGGCTTTTGATCAATCTCCCCGTCAAGTTCATCTACACACCAATTTCCTCCCTCAGTTCTTCCATCCTCCTCCTATTCACCCTCTTCACTCTTCACGCAATCCTCCTGACTCGGTTGTTCTCGCAAACGTGCAACCTCTGTTGTTGTCGCTCTGTCAGTACCACCATTTCGTCACATGCAAGACATCAGAACTTTCCCTTTCAATTAACTTCATAGCTTTCTGTCTGCTAATTTTATCTTACCAAAACAAATTTAAAATCAGTGCGAAAGGTTTGTGACGCTCGAGTTGCGTACTCATCCTCATTCCGTGTACTACTCAGCCAACATATATAATTTCTTTAATTTTGTTCCTAACGAGATATGCAGACAGACAACAAGGCATCAGTTCAGGTGTATGTAGCTGCCATGTAATTAATCTAGTCTGAGTTTTGGAGGTCAGTGATTTAAATCACGTCTGGGTTATACATACCAAGGACTTGCAAATGATACGTGCTGCTTCTTTGCTTGACGCTCAGCATTTGAAAGGATAGTGCACGGACAAACAACGCTGGGAAGGCAATGGCAAACCACCTAGTATAACCATTGCCAATAAAGCAATAAACTGCTTTAAAAGCACCAACACTCTATAAAGAGTATGGTTCATCATCCACGGTAGATTAAACGAAAGGAGAGACACTGACAAACGAATGTCACTGGCATCCACATCGGGAAAATAGAGTCAAACAAGTCAGAAATTTTTTTTAATGAAAAACAAAAAAAAACGAGGGATGTAATCCCTGAAAAGAACCGAACAATGTAGGAAGGAATGACAAGGAAGGAATGACAAGATAGGAATGACACCACAATCACTTCACGGATTTCTATCACATATTTTGACATCTGCCTGACTCAATCCCACAACAATCTAGGACACTTGGTAGAATGCATACCTCCGCCACGCAATACCTGATCCACGAGAACATATTGGGCCCAATACATTTTTGAGATATCGTGCTATACGGTGGGGAGAAGAAGTATTTGATACACTGCCCATTTTGCAGGTTTTCCCACTTACAAAGCACGTCGAGGTCTGTAATTTTTATCATAGGTATCATAGGCAATTATTAGAAAATGGAAGAAGTTCAAGATAACAGTCAATCTCCCTCGGTCTTGGCCTCCATGCAAGACCTCACACCTCGTGGAGCCTCAATGATCATGAGAAAGGTGAGGGATCAGCCCAGAACTACACGGCAGGACTTGGTCAATGACCTGAAGAGAGCTAAGACCACAGTATCAAATAAAACCATAAGTAACACACTATGCCGTCATGGATTAAAATCCTGCAGCGCACGCAAGGTCCCTCTGCTCAAGCCAGCGCATGTCCAGGCCCATCTGAAGTTTGCCAATGACCATCTGGATGATCCAGATGAGGAATGGGAGAAGGTGATGTGGTCTGATGAGACCAAAATAGAGCTTTTTGGTTTAAACTCCACTCGCCGTGTTTGGAGGAAGAAGAAGGATGAGTACAACCCCAAGAACACCATCCCAACCGTGAAGCATGGAGGTGGAAACATCATTATTTTGGGATGCTTTTCTGCAAAGGGGACAGGACGACTGCACCGTATTGAGGGGAGGATAGATGGGGCCATGTATCGTGAGATCTTGGCCAACAACCTCCTTCCCTCAACAAGAGCATTGAAGATGGGGCGTGGCTGGGTCTTCCAGCATGACAACGACCCGAAACACACAGCCAGGGCAACTAAGGAGTGTCTCCGTAAGAAGCATCTCAAGGTCCTGGAGTGGCCTAGCCAGTCTCCAGACCTGAACCCAATCGAAAATCTTTGGAGGGAGCTGAAAGTCTGTGTTTCCCAGCGACAGCCCCGAAACCTGAAGGATCTGGAGAAGATCTGTATGGAGGAGTGGGCCAAAATCCCTGCTGCAGTCTGTGCAAACCTGGTTAAGAACTACAGGAAATGTCTGATCTCTGTAATTGCAAACAAAGGTTTCTGTACCAAATATTAAGTTCTGTTTTTCTGATGTATCAAATACTTATTTCATGCAATAAAATGCAAATTAATTATTTTAAAATCATACAATGTGATTTTCAGGATTTTTGTTTTAGATTCCGTCTTTCACAATTGAAGTGTACCTATGATAAAATTACAGATGTCTACGTGCTTTGTAAGTGGGAAAACCTGCAAAATCGGCAGTGTATCAAATACTTGTTCTCCCCACTGTATATCGTTTTTGGCCCTATCTCTCAAAGGTGAAGATTCAGTTTAAAAATTAAATAACTCGTATCTGGATCTTCACCAAAATCTAAATCAGTTCGTCCTTGTCACATACCCAACCTCTCCACCAAATTTCATCCGAATCTGTCCACAACTTATTGAGATATCATGTATACAAACAAACAAGACGTCGTGCAGAGCACGATACTTGCAAAATCCATTAAACAAATTTGACCTCAAAAATAATTGGCTGGTTGAATTCAGTGACCTGAAATGTAAATCCTCTTCAAATTTCAAGTCAATCGGATGAAAATTGAGGATTTTAGAAATCTCACCTAAGTTGTTGACCTTTGGCCGATGTTGACCTTTTGACCTCAAAAAAATAGGCTTCTTCCTTATAACAAACTCTACCATGTAGTGAAGTTTTGTGAAGTTTAAAATTGTGACCTGTAGGCGACAAACAGACAAACAGACAGAACAAGACGACGACGTCATGCAGAGCACGATACTTGCAAAAGCCATGAAACAAATTTGACCTCAAAAATAATTGGTGGTTGAATTCGGTGACCAAATATGCAACTCCTCTTCAAATTTCAAGTGAATTGGATGAAAATTAACAATTTTGGAAATTCGGCCTATGTTGACCTTTTGGTCGATGTAGCCTTCAAAAATAATTAGCTAGTTGAATTCAGTGACCTGAAATATAAATCATCTTCAAATTTCAAGTCAACGGATGAAAATTGAGGATTTCCGAAATACCACCTTAGTTGTTGCCCTTTGGCCTATGTTGACCTCAAAAATAATTGGCTGGTTGAATTAATCGACCCGAAATATAACTTCTCTTCAAATTTCAAGTCAAACGAATGAAAATTGAGGATTTGAGAAATCCCACCTAAGTTGTTGACCTTTTGACCTCAAAAACAATAGGCTTCTTCCATATGATAAACTGTCTGTCTGTTTGTCATCTACAGGTCACAATTTTAAACTGATCTTCACAAAACTTCACCACATGGTAAACAAACAGACAGACAGAACAACAAAATCGACACCAATATACTTGAAAAATCCAGTAACAAACAAACAAAGGGGTGAAAACATAACCTCCTTCTACCTTCGGTGGTGGAAGTAATACAATACATAATTACACCAACCCACACTACAAATCTCCAACTACCTCGAGCATAGATAACATCGATCAGACATCTTCATTCAATTGTTACTATTGCCACCGATAACAAAAATGTCAAAATATGTTGTGATGGCGATCTGTAAAAGGATTGTGGTGTCATTCTTTCCTACATTGTTTGGTTGTTTTTTGGGGATTCCATCCATACCTGTTTTTTCTTTCATTTTTAAAGTTTTTTTTTCTGACTTGCATATGTGCATGGCTCACAAAGTGGGTATGTTGTGGTATGTTTGTGGGGAATTCCACATAAAACTATTATGAGGTACTTAGACAAACCATCAATGGTCAGAAATGAAAGTGGACATCTTGGGGAACCTGTAGAAACCGGCAATATCATACTCTCCATTTCCCTGTTTTATTAAAGATGAATTAAAGCAACAGAATATGGGTATTTTAACCTTCGAAATGTTACAGTTTAATTGGTAAAATTTTTATTTTACTGTACGCTTCTTATGTGACAGTTATTTTGAGTGTGGTGACTCAGAATGTGAACTTTGGTGTCTTTTTTATGTTTTGATGATGTTCTGTCTCCCTATTCGGGTTTTCTGGCATCTACCCTATCTGATGAAATAATGGATTCGTACATAACGCTTCGTGTCCACTGCATCGAGAAAAATAAGGAGTCCAGTGTTGATAATGTTTCTTATGATTTTTATTTCAAATCTCCCTTAATTTCTTGGAAATATGACAGTCTAACAGCAGAAAAATATAGATCAAAATTGTGATCAGAAAAATAAAATTCGGACTGCAAGTAATCCCGTCTTGATCTTCGTGTCGTCCCGTTATGTACGAATCATCATTTCTCGTCGGACGTAAATAATACTAGCATTAGAAAACCTTGCCGTCTTGCAAACTTCCCCCATTGATGGATATAATAGGCACTTGCAAGCGTGTCAGCACATTTCCATTCGCCGTCGAGCGCAGCGTTTGTCTTCGTGTCCGTGTCTTTGCGAGAGCCGTAATGTACGAATCCAGCGCAAGGACGCCGAGCCGAACGAGGTGACTCGCATTTGTCTGATAATTCTTCATTTTAACCAACGCTAGAATTTTTTTGGTGCTTCGTCAGGATCCGAGAGGTAAGAATTATGTTTTTCTTTTCATGTTTAATGTGATTATTTTCAAAAGTTCGAAAGAAATAGATTCGATTTTAATGTTTTTTTCGCTTAGAAATGTGGCTTTCCTTGCTACTGAACTCGTCTGTGTTTTCTTCGTAATTTAAAACATCGGACTCTCTCAAAATGTGTTGTTTTTTTTTCTTTTTCCTGTCATATATTGAGCCTGTTTAAAACGGCAGAGTAAAAATTATCTGTTTCTTATCCCAAAATATAATATTTACGTTGTTTTTTCCATCTGATTCCGTAAATAACGCTGACGCCAAGCTCGAAATTCGAACGTGTATTTACAGTGTTGTATATATTCAGTGGTAACTTTAAAACCGGACGTGCTGCAGGTCTAAAAATTTAGATTTAGCGATTTGAATACATGCAGATTAACATAATGGGTTGCATTTCATGTTTCCCTCAGCTTTTTTTTTTGCCCTTTGCATAACAGTATGTGTACCCACTTTGTGAGCCATGTACATATACAACTTATGAGGATTATAACATTTCTTGGAAAATCTATTTTGACTTTTAATATTCCAACATAATTATTATTCTTGTCTTCATCCTTGCACCATTTGGCACACAGTGCTGCCGAGGCAATTTCATTCATTCGACTGCTGGGGGTTACAACCTGGACGGGTTGCCACTCCGTCACAGGATACTCAACTGCAAGTGAAGGAATTTGTAATTTGTTCAGGGTGCCGGCGATAGCTCATCTTCTTTCGCAAAGGACACCATGGGGTCTTGAAAGTCCACCAACTAAAGCTAGCAAACAGGACGGCCAGTTTAATGTTCATCCGAGGGACGGAGCACACACCGATTAATCAATAGCCCTGCCTGTGAAACACCAGGACGGTAGTTTATAGCTGAGCCAAGATTCGAACCAAGGTTAGACAGCTCAGGAGCAAGTCTGCAAACCTTCACATTATCCTGCCAGCCCTTCCTACATAGCAGCATGTCATTGAGCAGAACGCTGAACAGTGGACATGATCTTCTCCCTCCGTCAACTACAGAAGTGCTGTGAACATCAGAAGCCCCTATATGTTGCCTTCATTGACCTCACTAAAGCATTTGACCGGGTAAGCAGGGATGGGCTTTTTAACATCCTTTTGAAAATCGGATGCCCCCTGAAACTACATAGCATGATCAGGTCATTCCACGATGACATGAAGGCAACCATCCAGTATGAGGGCAGCATGTCCGAGCCTTTTGACATCAAAAGTGGTGTGAAACAAGGCTGTGTCCTCGCACCCATGCTCTTTGGCATCTTTTTCTCTCTGCTCTTGAAGCATGCATTTGGAATCTCAACCGAAGGAGTGTACCTACACACTAGATCAGATGGGTGACTGTTCAATCCTGCAAGACTGAGAGCGAAGATCAATGTACGTGAGGCCCTTATCAGAGACATGCTCTTCGCTGATGATGCTGCAGTCACCTCACACTCTGAACAACAACTCCAGTGTCTCATGGACAGATTCTCTCAAGCCTGCAAAGACTTCGGTCTCACCATCAGCCTGAAAAAAACCAACGTGCTGGGCCAAAATGTGGATACTCCCCCTGTTATCACCATCGACAGCTATGAACTAAACGTTGTCCACCAGTTCACCTATCTAGGGTCTACCATCAGCGACAACCTGTTCCTCGATGTCGAGATTAACCAACGTATTGGGAAGGCCGCGACAATTCTAGGCCGACTTACAACACGTGTCTGGGAGAATCCAAAGCTTACAGTCCCAACTAAGATGGCAGTGTAAAACGCCTGCATCATCAGCACGCTCATGTATGGCAGTGAAACCTGGACAACATACACCAAACAAGAGCGGAAGCTGAATAGCTTCCACTTGCGCTGTCTTCGCCGCATCCTTGGCATCAAATGGAGTGACAAAGTGCCAAATGCCCAGGTATTCGCACGTGCTGGCCGTCCTACCATGCACACGCTCCTCAGACAATGCAGGTTGCGCAGGCTCGGCCACTTGTGCCGGATGGACGACGGCTGCATACCGAAGGATATCCTTTATGGCGAGCGAGCCTCTGACAAAAGATCTGTCAGCCGTCCTCAGCTGCGCTACAAGGATGTCTGCAAGCGTGACATGAAAGCTCTGAATATCAACACTGAGAGCTGGGAGGACATAGCAGCTGACCGCAGCAGATGACGCAGCATGCTGCAAAGACAACTCAAGGCAGGAGAGGAAAAGATCCAGAACCTGGCTGAAGAAAAGAGAGCCAGACAGAAGACGCGCTCCTGTGGAGACAACCCTGAGACCACCCATACCTGCACCTGATGCGGCAGAGACTGCCACTCCCGAATTGGACTGATCAGCCATGGCCAACGCCGTTTCAGCCATGACGTCACCACGGCCTCAAACGACAACTAGGGCACATCACCGTCCATGGTCAACATTGACCGACGGAGGCCTACTACTACTACTTCCTACATAACACCTACTTAAAATACTGAAGAAAAAAATCACCACGGGGGCCGGATTAAAACATGCTGCAGGTACCAGTACAGTGCCAAGTCAAAAGCCCACTGATTTATCACTATTCAACAACAAAGGAAACAAACAAACAAACAAAAAAAACATGACTCTGACCTGTGAGCATGTCACTCAATGCGAAAACCAGCACATGCACACATGCAACTTTAAGCCCAACAAACAAAATAAAGTGAGTACAGTCACAAAACTATAAACCATGCACAACAGATCTCAACAAAGAATTAAACACTCAGGTGCTTCAAAATAAGCAGAATAGTTTTCAAAATTCAAACATGAAATCTATCAAAGTGAACACAAAAAAAAAGACTATCAAACTTAAACAACTGCAGCAGCACACGGGGAAGTATATGGGGGGGGAGACACCCGCAACGCGTACCTGCCAAGTATGTCATTGAAGCGAGGGTCCAGCTCAATGTTGTATTTATCAATATAGTCATAGAGATCCTCAGTACCCAAAACCTTTGCAATTCGAACGAGCTGAGGAGGAAGTGGGAAGTGGGGGGGGGGGGGGGGATAAAGAATCCCAAAAAGTAAAGATAATCCACAGAAGTAACCAGTTGCACTAGGTATTGAAACGAGGTGCAAAGGAAAAAAAAGAAAGAAAGAAAGAAGTGAAACCTGATCGTAGTTGTCATGACCATGGAAAAATGGTTCTTTTCGGAAGATCATGCTGGCAAGCATGCAACCCAGACTCCACAGGTCCAGGCTGTAATCGTACATCTGGAATAAAACAAAGGAAATTAAACAGCAAGGATCATAATCGGGTTGAGCAGCCCCACAAATGGTCACCACATTCAACACTTTAAAAAAAAAAGGTTTAAATGGAGGAAGTCAGACCATGCGGTAAACCCACTTCAAAAGAATGACAGCAAAGTACTGAAGTGATCTGACAATGCAATTCAATGTTTATAGTCTCTTCATCGCTTTAATAACACTTTAAAGGTCAATTAAAGTAGCCGATTTGCATCATCATGACTATCAGCAACAAACAGTGCAGTCAGTCAGGTCTAGGTCTCATTGCTCAGGTTCAATGTATCACACCTAAGTGGAGTCGTTGGAGTTACTTCCATACTATTTCAACCATCATCGGAATACAAACCAATTTAATTTCAATCTTTTAAAACATTCAATTACTGTATTTTTCGGTGTATAAATGCCATTTTATCGGCAAAAAAGGTAAAAGTTGGTGGTGCAGTTAACATACAGGTATGGGAAAATAAAATCAGTCTTAAAAACAATCAATGCTGATTTTAAATTATATTTCAAATGAACACATTTTTAAGCAGTCGGAACTGCTGTTAAGCTCAATTCCACCGTTTAAATTTGGAAAACTGGTTCAGGTTAAGAGTTTGTACAGCGTTTTATTAACCGTGTGCGGAAATCAAATAAAGGCACGTCCGGAGACACCAGGAAACACCAGAAGTTTAGGTGCGTGACATATAGAGCTCCGCGGTTCTGAAAATGCCATTAAAAACAAAAGAAGAACATCTGGTCTCACATCAAAAGAATAATTATTCACAATAGCTGGAGTCCACTAACAGAGCAACCACCTCAAATAAGCTTGCGCGCAATGTGATGATAAACACCACTGATCACGAGAAGGACAGATCCACCGTCATGCTCGCCTGCACTGCAGATGGTGGCAAGTTTACTGTGTGTGTCGTATTGAAGAGGAAGATAATGCCCAAAGACAAGTTTCCAGCCGGCATCATTGTTCGTGCGCAGCAGAAGGGGTTGATAGATGAGGGACTGGTCCAGGACTGGGTGCGCACGGTCTGGGTAGTAGGCCGGATGGCGGTCTCTCCTGACGATGGAGCATGCTAGTCCTGGATGTGTTCAGTTGTCAAGAGCGACAACACCAAAGCGCTGCTCCGTCGGACCAAAACTGATCTCGTCATCATCCCAGGCGGGATGACATCACTCCTGCAAGCCCCTCAATGTGTCCATCAACAAGCCATTCAAGGACGGGCTGCGTCGCTGCTGGTTCGACTAGATAATGAGTGGGGAGAAGACCTACACCAAGAGTGGGAGGATGAGAAAGGTTGACCTTCCGATGATCTGTGGTTGGATTGTCAAGGTGTGGGAGGATAAACCGTCGGACATCATCAAGCGAGCATTTCTGAAATACTGCATCTTCAACAACATGGACGGCACAGAGGACGACATCATTTGGGAGGAGGAGGTTGCAAATGACGGTGACCGCGATGTGGACAGCAATGGGGACTTGCTCTACCCTGATGTGCCGTCTTTGACGAGGAACGCATCGACGAGGGTTTCCTCGGGTTTAGCTGAAAAGTTTCATCAAACCCAAACGGCCCTTTTCTGGGCCAAAAATCCACAAGAAATATGTATGATACCGGTATGAATCCCTTTTCTTCCTTTTTATAGTAACAAAAAAAAAATCCGCTTTATAAAATTAAAGAATAAGAAAGAAAAATAAAAACTTCTTGGTTAGTGCAGGGGCATATGTTTGCATGTTGGCAAATTATGTTAATTTGTGGCACCAAAGTTTTTCTGACTCAGAATGTCCCACTGAACAAGAAAATCTTTGGTGCCAATTTTTTTAGAGATATTTGACTACGTTTTTTTTCAGGTATATACATCAGAACATATAATTGACCGATTCAGCAAAATGTTTGACATGATTTTTTTAATATCTTTGATGAACCACATCATGTTGCACCTCAAAATGATCGGTGTGGACCATGGTATACAATGAAAATGTCAGAATTTATACATACCATAGTTTAATTAAATGGTACCGTAAAATCCAAGATGGCCACCTCTAAATCATGAAATTCAACTAATTGGCAAATATATATGAAAAATTAGTTGAGATAACAACACAGTCTATTTGTTGTAATAAATTACAGTTATTGATCATGAGGAATCCCATTTCAGAAGTTGTTTGATTGGATATCTTTAGCAGATAATAAATAAATAAATTACTATATTACTATTTGCTGATTATACATTTTTTAGAAAATAGACATCGCAGCTATATAAACTATATATTGTTGCGGTTGAGGAAATTCGCAAACCACCATTCAGGTCCCGTAGGTGAGATATCTCTGTAAGTACATGTGTAGTTAGCCCAAACCCGTTGTTTTGAGGGAATAAATGTGATTCATTCGGGCTGCGACCCTTTAAGATAGCCGTTTTTCTGTTCTATCTTTATTTTGAACCAACCACATCTCAACCGCCATCACACAACAACCACCAACCGCAACTCCGCTTCACAACAACAACAACGCCAACAGCCACGACCTTTACCTTCACAGCTCGCTCCCGGAAACATCGCATCACCGCCATTCCAAGCGTCACCGTGGCCATGGACCAGCACTTTGGACCCTCCACAACCTTCGCCTCTCCTTCTGCGGCATTCCCGCACCGCTTGTGGGCACCGAGCGTCAGGCTGTCCTGGACTCGTACAGGGCGCGCGCCGAGCCGCGGGTACAAAGTGCGGCCTTTCCGAGGAGAAGTCGGATCAGGAATGATACACGCCCACTTCTGATCCATCCAATCAGCAAGCGTGGGGCGGTTTGGCCCCGCCTCCAGGCGCGTCGGAGTAGAATCGATATAAGCAAATTCGAGGATCAGGGGAGGTTCACGCCCCTTTTTCTCCGTCCAATGGGCGAGCGTGGCTCCACCCCCGAGCTCGTTCTGATCCAGAAATTTGCATATGGGATCTCCTACACCACTATAAAGCGCCGAGCGCGGGGCGAATTTAGTGAGTTTTGGGCTCGGGCGAGTTGAAGAAGTGTGGCAGCAGCAGTCAAGTTGGGTCTGGAGGAGAGTCAGTCTGTCGGGGTTCGGAGGCTGTCGGGGACCGGATACCTCGGGTCCGAGGCAAGGAAGACGGCGGTCGGCGACGAGGTCGCAGCGGAGTCGCTCGTCGCGGGACCCAAGCAAGCCAGCTATCCTCTTTCCCCAGAGCATCAACAACCTCCCCCCCCCCCCCGCGCTGAGATAGTGCAAAAAGGGGGCCCCGTTCCCACCCCACTCCAAGCAGTGCCAACGAAACCCGCGAAGGAGCGCGGAGTCGGGGCACCGCCGCCACATTTGCGGCTCATCACAAGACGGGTAGGCTCCACCCGGTCTCTCGGCCCACAGGCCCGTCTGTCCCCTTGTCGTTGAGGGTGGCCCTTTTCTTTTGCTTTTGAGTATATGTGTTGTCGGCGCCGTCTGTAAAGTAAAACTGTGTAAGTGTTGCCGTGTGCTCGCGTAGTCGGTAGTAGATCTGCATTGTTGTGTTTCTTTTGTAACATCTGCTTTTGGTGCATAATTGTTGTAATTGTATATGTGTGCTTTCCGTGTGCCGCGGAATAAATGTGCATTATGTTGAACTGTTTTTCCCGTTTCGCTTCGTCTTTCCTTTAATTGACTCTCCATCTTGCTTCACGTAAAGGGTTGGTAGTGGGCTTAACACGCCCGATAATTAATCAGAACCGTCGAGGTTGACGATAACACCGCTCGGTTATCCCGATAGTACGGAACGGGTCGCTTAAAGTGGCCCGTGTCCGGAGTCGACCTGCGGCGAGGTGCGATCGCCCGGTCTACCCTCCGTGTGGGTACTTAGGTAGGTCGAATTTGGCGAACAATCCTATCCCACACGGGGGGCCGATTGGCACGATCGTGGTGAGGCCGAAAGGCCCACCCGTGACTAGTTCCCGGCGTTAGTCCGAGAGGGTCACGACAGAATTGTCCGTCCGGTGGGTGACGTGCCGCGATTCGAGTTACGTGGCCGCTCGCACGCCGGCGGGCGCGAATTCGCAACAATATTAATTCCCTTACAATAATTTTGTGCATAAGATTCACAATTTTCTTTATCTTTCAGAGAGTGGATGACGTCGCAGTTATATTAATCATAATACTCGTGCATAAATCACACAGTCATGCCAATACAATCATTATGTGCATTTGGTTAACAAGTTTGCTTTACCTTTCTTGCTTCTGTTTATTTCAGATGTACTTACATATGCTGTACCAGACCACTAATCATAAAAATTGAGGTATCTCTATGAAATCAAAATGGACAAACCTCATTCCAAGCATCCTCGTGTAACTTCAGAGACAAACTATGCAATATGTCTGAAGTGTCAAGTTCCAGGTGGACAACTGGTTGCCAATCCCACCTCATATGACAAGTTCCTGGACAGTGTTCATGAGCGTGCAGGTTATGGTGATCCTGGTTATCTACCATTGAGCAGCAGACTCGTGGATGTTGATGCATCAGATCTTCAATCATATGGGGCGTCTTGGCACAGGGAGTGCTTTCAAGAGACTGTGCATAAGCTCAAAATTGATCATGCGAAGATGCGATTTCAGAAAAGTACAGCCACCAAAGATTCTGCCATTCTGCTATCATCTCCAGTAGGCCGTCCGTCATCTTCCCAAGCATCAAAATGTGATGATAACTCACCGTGTTCAGATGCCATAACAGGAACGAAGCCATTCACCCGATCATCATCAGTCTCACATAACAAGATGCAATGTATATTCTGTAGTGGAGATGGAACGACAAAACAATTGCATGAAGTGTGTTCATTTGACGTTGGAAAAAAAATCTACGACGCTGTCCAAATCTGTGATAATGAAGGTTCGATTACAAGCCATATCACCAAATGACGCTCGGGCCATAGATGTAAAATATCATCTCCCCTGCTACGTGAAACATGTACAGCATCAACCACAGCAACAAACGTTGAATCCTCACCAAGTGGATCAGAACCAAAGGACTATTCTTGCCGACATCGAGTTCTTCAATGTATTGAAAAATGTACTTCACTCTGGCAACATTGTTTCAATGAATGATGTCACCAACACCAACATTGGCATCCGCAGAATGCATGGAGTGGTAGGAGGAAAATTGATTCAGAATAAACATGTTAAAGATCTGATCAAGACACACCTTGAAAATGTTGAATTCTCACTTCCCAGTGAGAGACGATCTGAAATGTTATGCTCCAAGACTACGAAAGATTCTGCCATTAGAAAGGAAAGTGACTCCCGAAGTATGGAATAGAACATGAAAAGCATTTTTTAATGTGCGAATACTCTTCGAAAGGACATTCTTCATGGCAGAGAAACGCCATGGGTCTTTGACAGATCACTTAGCAGTGGTAGTGGAGTTGATAACGTCCCAGCATCCTTGACAGCACTGCTCCGATGGGTGTTAGAAGGGCCATCCATGTCCTTGGCTGATGAAAGTGCAAACCACATTGATAGAGCAACCATCAACATTGCACAGAACATAATGTATGAAGTGAAAACCCAAAGGCAAGTGACACATATACCCAAGAATGTGAACTCATTTGCAGAATCCAAGAAATTGCCACCTACAAAAGGAGCACTGGAACAACACATCAAGCGAGCTCATTATCAGGCTATGGTGTGGTACCATGATGAAATAGCCAAACCCAAACTACCAGAACCATCAGTATATGGTTGGACATTAGAGACCAACCTATACAGGACAGTGATAACCCATCTACTACCTGCACCAAAGGCTGTGCTGGAACTTGTGAGGTGCAAATGTGTCAAACAAATGTGCAGAACGGCACGTTGTTCCTGCAAGCGAGCAAATGTATGTACAGAGATGTGCACTTGTGAGGCATCTGATGACAACTGTGAGAACACTCAACAATCAGCAGCCTCTGATTCAGATGACAGTGATGATGAACTATAATGATGAACTCTGAAATAATATAAAATATAACACTTAAGTTGGCCAAGCGGCATGCACCAATTTTGTTCAATAAATTTGAAAATACACTATATTTTCCATATTTTAAAATGTATAACAATTTATGCAAGATAAGTAGCATGATAAATTTACTGCCAAAATTACTCTGTACATCTCACTGGTCAATTTAAGGTGCTATATGACATACTTATAATTAAGTTTTGAAAAAATAATTTTTTGTTATAACACGATCACTGTCATCTAGTATTTTCTGGAAAAAAATTACACTAAACATGCATAAAAAAATTGGCATCAAGATTTTTCAATATCAATATATTCCTGTAGTCACAAAAAAATCCTTACAACATAAATTAACATCGTTTGCAAACATGACCATGTATCTCAACATATGCCCCTGCACTAGGTATTCAACTTCTTGAAAATGAGAATAAGACAGACCAAATTAAGTGGACATGGGAGTAAACATGTTGATACTATGTTCCGTACAAATATAATGTACAAGCCGGTAGGCGACGAGGGATTCGCGAGGATCGAAGCGCTGGATACGATGCTTTTCATTCTGACCAATCCACCGACGAAGATTCATTGCCATTGGTTCACATACAATTGTTCCTCTGCCTGGCAAGATTTTTCCTATTGAGTATTTTGCCAACTGGCACTCCTCATAAAAAATGACGGTAATTAGACACCCTATTTTTGAAGGACAACCATTTGAAAAATAATCGGTTTGCTGGTTTGTGCTGTGGAGCCTCGCGTTGCAGACAGACAGACAGACAGACAGACAGACAGACACACACACACTGATAAGCTTCTCTCAATGCTCTTGTTTGACCACACCTCCTGAGCCACACAATATTTTTCATAAGCCACGCCCACTTTCCATAAGCCACACCCACTTTCCTACGCCACTCCAACTTTAAATAATAAATAATTGGAGGTGGTGTGTGGGTCGTGGAATCGTTTTCGGTAAATAAATAAATAATTGAAGGTGGTGTGTGGATCGTGGAATCGTTTACGTAAAATAAATAAATAATTGGAGGTGGAGTGTGGGTCGTGGAATCGTTTTCGGCAAATAAATAAATAATTGGAGGTGGTGTGTGGGTCGTGGAATCGTTTTCGGCAAATAAATAAATAATTGGAGATGGTGTGTGGGTCGTGGAATCGTTTTCGGTAAATAAATAAATAATTGAAGGCGGTGTGTGGGTCGTGGAATCGTTTACGGAAAATAAATAAATAATTGGAGGCGGAGTGTTGGTCGTGGAATCGTTTTCAGTAAATATATAAATAATTGAAAGTGGTGTGTGGATCATGAAATTGTTTTTGGTAAATAAATAAATAATTTAAGGTCGTGTGTGGGTCGTGGAATCGTTTTCGGTAAATAAATAAACATATTATTAGAAATCCACAAAGATAGAAATGCCGGTGATTCCATTTATTTTGGATCCTTTTCACTTTGGTCAATAACGTTTGGATCGAGGAGAGATCGAAGGTGGAACGACAGTGTAGTTCCTTACAAACATTGTATACACAGCTTAAATGACGGTAAATAGACACCGGATTTTTGAAGGACTACCATTTGAAAAATAAAACCTCAATTAAAAATCGGCTCGAGTAAAATTTTCTAAATATCTCGAAGTGTTTAATTACGAAGTCTCGTTTCTCTACATTCAAAACTGAAGGACAAGTATTGAAAATACTGTACGCGGTTTTTCGGCCGCTGCACAGCAACGAAATTCAAACGCGCACATTCCCAGTATATATTCCACCTTTTGGCAAAGTTTCATCGAAATCGGTTCGCTGGTTCGTGCTGTGGAGCCTCGCGTTGCGCACACACACACACACACACACACACACACACACACACACACACACACACACACACACACACACACACACACACACACACACACACACACACACACACACACACACACACACAGCCGGAAAACCCGACAATAAGGTAGATCTCGTGTATATATATATAGCGAATCCAATCAACATTGTTGAGGGCCGAGGGTCGGTGGCAAGAACGACCGTTAGGTGGGGAAAATTATGTCGTCTCCACCAGACTCCCTGGAATTGTAGGCCGTTGCTCCGGATAATTCCGTGAGCCGTGGGTCGCAGAACCGACCGTGGTCGCCAATATCTAGATCGCGTGGCATCGGGATATTTCTCTCGAGCCAAAGCACCTAAGTATCCATGCAATCTCGTCTACCAGGGATCCACGCCCTCGGAATGCCTGGTCGAACCGGATTTACTCTCCCGGCAGCAGTAAGTTCACACTACCAACGACCGCTTTTCCACCTACCTTTCCGGCACGTTGCAGTCGAGCGGGGCCTGCCCAGAACGTCCCGGCTATGAAACCCCGCTTATACTCAGACCCTGACCATGCTGGACCAATGTAAGAAGGGACAGAAACGAACTGGGAACATTTCTAATAAAGGTTTATTAACAGTGAAAATAAACAAGCAAGACTCAACGCGAATATGCAAGGAATATTTACAAGGATTCAAGCACTTACACAGTTCTACTTAAAGACGGGCCCACACGCAGACACACGCACAAAAAGAAAAGAACCCCCAGAGTCTTTTTTGACCCTCGCAGCCGTGAAGAGAGACAAGCTGGGGGTCAGAGTTCGTGGGTAACTGGTCGTCGAAGGAAGGGAGTCTCTGTAATGCGGCACCTGCTAAAGGTCGTCGGGGCACAGTCCGGGAGTTTGTGCAAGACTCGTGGCTCGTGTGGCGAATAGTCGGAGTCAACAGAACTCTTCTCAACAGCCACCGCGAACAAACTCGGCCGCTCCTCCCAGCCACCGTGAACCAACTCGGCCGCTCCTCTCAGCCACCGTGAACCAACTCAGCTGCTCCTCTCAGGCACCGTGAACCAACTCACTCGCTCATTCCGAGAGTCTCGGAGATACATCTCCTCCCCCCACGGGGAGGGGCTCTTGGTGAAAAACACCTCGCTGTCCGCCTCTAATTGGTCAGGATCCGAAGGGCATAGCTTTCCTGGGCGGGATTTCGGCCATGCCAGGAGAAAACCGCCCCTCCCCTCCACGCGTGTTTGAGGAAGGTGGATGGTGGTGATGCCACGATTGCGTGTGGAACGTTTGTGGAAGGTGGATGGTGGTGAAGCTGCCTCGAACATCCTCGGGAATCCGTCTCAGGCAAAGATGCGCTGTGGCCCGCGAACCGAGGGCGCAAGCGCGATGGTACAGTGGATCGCAATGGGGGATGTAAAAATAAAAGAAAGCGATTTATTAACCTAACTAAGCCGTCGCAGCGCACACATTTAATTCTCCCACGAAACAAAAGGAAGGGACCTGTCTCACACGTACTTAACGGAATAACTGACTTTTGGGACCTGTATGTTGGTTGCAAATGTTTTCCAGATCCGTAACAATATTTAGATCTAGATCAGAAAATAAAATGTTCAATATCTTCATTTATTTTGAGAGTGAAAAACGGGTGCGGTTAATGCGCCGGAAAAGTTTTTATTTATTTTTTTTATTTTGAGGGTGAAAAACAGGGGTGCGCTTAATACACGACCGTGGTTTATACACCAGAAAATACGGTACTTGAAACACATTTCCATTTGTGGAAGCGTTACGCTAAATCTATCTCAATCGACATGGCATGAAGAAAATATGAACAAACCGCCAGAAGATGATAATAATGTTAATGAAACAAACAAGTAAACGAGTGATGGAGAAAAGTAGTAACACAGACCTGGTAGTCCACAAGCAACTCTGGGCCCTTGAAATACCGAGAAGCGACACGTACATTGTATTCCTGTGCCGGGTGATAAAACTCGGCTAGGCCCCAATCAATTAATCGAAGCTGCAGGAGATGGGGTGGGGGAAGAGAACATTGACACAAAGTGCATGCACTGTTTGCACAACTGTTCTACAGACAATACCAGTCTCCTGCTGCATCAGGTAACAAAAGTCAATCCCACAAAGCTTTCTCATGACGTAATCTCACCTATAAAATCCATGGGCACGAGCTTACACCGTTTCAAGTAGTAGATGCCAATGCGGCAAAGGACAAAATAACTAGAGCAAAGTCGATGGTGCGCCATAGCAAATCCCCAAAGCAGAATAACCATGGTAATTGTTCTTGTAGAATGTAGACTGTGGGGAGTAAGCTGCATTGTTTTTTTGTTTTGTTGTTGTTTTAAAGCTGATTTGTTGTTTATCTTATGTCGAGTAGCAGAGTTCTTTTATCGGGCACATACTCTGTGTTCTCTGTGTGGAGATGTTACGGATAAATATAAATCCTGCATGAATCCACATATTATTGGGAAATGTTAAGTGTTCTGTGAGAAAGGCAACTCGAGTTACAATGAATTAAATAAATATGGTGGTTACGGTGTGAAAGGATGCATGTACAGACAACTGAATGCATCATAGGCATCGTAACACATAGATGGATTGTCAACAGAACTTTGAAGATGACTTGTGTTGAGGCTTCATGGTTCGGTCAACAGGGGCATTCACTCTTGCGTTAATATGAAATGAAATGGGTGAAAGATTTGTTATGGAAAACAACGCTCTGAACCAATGGTCAAGCTTTGGTCAATCTTTGGATTCAGACAGTGTGTCACCTTGCTTTGAGATTGACCCTGCGTGAGTGCCATAAAAAGGTGAAGCGATGAGCGTTCAGGAGAAGGAAAAGCAGAAGTGACCCAGAGGAGGTCTTGGAGGTGAACCAGAGATCGAGCTCTGGAAGCATACGGAGCCTTGGAACGGCAGAGTGCTGGGCACAGCAGGAGACGTGCTGCGATGGCATCGTGAGCTTGCATCATTGGGCCCACAGTGACAACAGACCTGATTGATTGATACAGTGCACCTTGTCGGTGAGCGGATTCACTCCTACTGGCAGATCCGTTGTGCTCACGAAGAGCCAACAAAGTACTCGGAGTGTGAAATAGCTCCATGCTGACACCTCACACCGACATTCTCTGGGCTACGTGCCAAGATCGTTCCCTCTTCCCTGTGCCTTCTCGTGCTTTGGCTGGAGATGTGGTGAGATATCAATACTGCGCGATCATTCCTGCGGGGTTCACTCACTCCATACACAAAGCTGACCGCTAATCTGCAGGTTCGTCTCTGCAAGACCGTTCATTTACATACTCGCTTCAACTACAAGTCTGTTTCCATACGGAAAGGTTCATAAATCATTTTGACAAGGCAAAGGATTTAATTGTACATACGGACGCTGCAAGATGTTAACTTTGACTCGTGGCATGAATCGTGTTAAAGGGGGTGCATTAAAACGTGAGTGTAAAGTTGCCTTTCTTAAAGGAGAATTGCCTTTGTAAAGAGTTGTTGAAGTAGTTGAAACTGCATTGAAGTGTGTGTGTGTGTGTGTGTGTGTGTGTGTGTGTGTGTGTGTGTGTGTGTGTGTGTGTGTGTGTGTGTGTGTGTGTGTGTGTGTGTGTGTGTGTGTGTGTGTGTGTGTGTGTGTGTGTGTGTGTGTGTGTGTGTGTGTGTGTGTGTGTGTGTGTGTGTGTGTGCGCGCGCGCACGTTAAAGCTTAACATTCTCTCTGCTAACTCTTCTCGACCCACCCCTCTCTCTCTCTCTGTCTTTGTCTTTGTCCCGTCCTTGCTCTACCCCCTCTCAATACAGTGCAGCACCCTCCTCCCACATCTATCTATCTCACCCTCTCCGTCTCCCGATGCATCTGGGCGGGATTTGTCTCTGGGCAGTATTTATAGTTTGACCAGTGGAAAATGGATTTCAGACATTATTTTATTCCATCTTCACTGTTATTCTATGAAGAAACATTTTGATGAGACAGTATAAATCATAGTTAACGCTCCACCAAACGTCTACCTTCCATTCCCCCACCCCTCTTCACGCCTCGCTCCCCCACCCCTCCTCACTCTCCCACCCCCACCCCTCCTCCCAGTATGGGAGGAATAAATCCCAGTATTCCCGACAGCAAAGCGACAGGTGGTATTTGCTTGCACAATAATAAATGACAGTGTGTGTCAGTCTGTCAGTGTGTCTCCATAACTCCACAACCATGAAACCTAGTGGCCCCAAATTTTGCATGCAAAATAAGGGAACTTCAAGGGAGTTCATGCATGAATGAAAACTTGGTGCTTGTTCAAATCCCGCTCAGCTGTTGAATTAATTCCAGGTGGGGTTAACTCGGCCTGTCATTCTTCCGAGGTCGGCAAAACGAGTGCCAGCTTGCTGATATCGTGTCGGAGTGGCGACCCGTCCAGGATTGTGTCCAATAGCCAAGGAGACTGCTTAAGCAGCACCAACGCTCTGCACAGAGTATGGTCCCAATCTCCTCCTCTCCTCCTCCTTATTTAATTACCCTTTATCAAGGCGTCAATCTTGGTCAGCTGCTAAATCAGCCATCTGTCAGTTTGCTGGGGTCTTAATTCGGAATTTTGTTTGGCCTACTCAACAATGCCTTGACTTGGAACAGACTGCAATGGTTTCTTCGCGATTAAGTGCTAAAAAAAAATTTGGCTTCACTTTCCTCAATCATATCATCAAATGCCTCATCTTCAGACATACAAATGGCTGGATGCATCGCAATGCTTCTAAATGCCCAAAAACGCCAGTGTTCATGGTTTATTTCATTTCCGCACATGTGATAAGCTCTTAGTCTCTTAACCAGAGTCGAATTTCAAAATTTAAACTGCATAATTGACCTTTGTAGCAGTTCCGACGACTAAAAGATGTTCATTTGGCCAAGGATTGACATTCTGGGTACATGGTGTATATGACAAATCAGATATCGCTAATTGTTTGCTAAGCCTGCCATTCCTCATCAACCGTTTTGTTGGAATGCTTGCTTGGGTGCTTAAGCCACTTGGATGTTCATTTGAAAGCCATGTCGATATACGGCAAAAGTACCTGCACTGTCCCTCTGCTAAACACAATCAAAAATACATCGAACACAAACAAAGTTCAGGCCCCACCTGCCTGTGTTGCACCCGGCAGTGTCGTGCGGTGCTAAGCCTGCTGCTCCTTAACGGATGGATGGAGGGAATCAATGGATGGATGGGAGGGAGGGAATCAATGGATGGGAGGGAGGGAATCAATGGATGGAGGGAGGGAGGGAATCGATGGATGGATGGAGGGAGGGAGGGAATCGATGGATGGATGGAGGGAGGGAGGGAATCAATGGATGGATGGAGGGAGAGAGGGAATCAATGGATGGATGGAGGGAGAGAGGGAATCAATGGATGGATGGAGGGAGGGAGGGAATCAATGGATGGATGGATGGAGGGAGGGAATCAATGGATGGATGGATGGATGGAGGGAATCAATAGATGAATGGAGGGAGGGAAGGAATCAATAGATGGATGGAGGGAGGGAAGGAATCAATGGATGGATGGAGGGAGGGAAGGAATCAATGGATGGGTGGAGGGAGGGGATGGATGGATGGATGGATGGAATCAATGGATGGATGGAGGGAAGGAATGGATGGATGGATGGATGGAGGGAATGGATGGATAGATGGATGGAAGATGGATGGATGGATGGATCAAAGCAATGTTTGTAAGCTATGGCAAGACAGTAGGCGGCGATGTAAAATTTTGTAATTGTTTTTTTTTTTTTTTTTTTTTTTTAATCATACCTGTTTTTGAAAATAAAATTACAAATTGACATTCAAGACAATGTTAGGTGATGATGTAAATTAAGTACATATAAATGTGTGTCCCGTTGGCTTAGTGAAACAAGACAAGAGTGCATAATGTAACGTTCACCTTGAAGCGGTCATGCTGAGCACCGCCTAGTGAAGTACTTTGGAGGTTATTAAAGGAGAGTTGTTAAGCTCATTGCAGATGCTGCAGGGAATGTAATGGCAGACGAAGGAACAGCAGGTGGAAACTCATTTATTCATCATTCATTCCTTACACCTCATGTTCACTCTAAGATTGGAGTATCATGCGTGCATAAACAATTGTGGAACTTACTGTGAATTCACTTTCCATCCCTCCATTCCTTCATTTGTCCTCACTCCCCCACCGCCTCCTTCCTATCTCTCCTCAATCTCACATGAAGTAATAAACAATGGGTGGTTGTGATAAGTTCCCAAAGGTGATTGTCCTGTGGTTTGAAGGTGGTTATGTTGTGCCGTGTTTTGAGCCTGGAGTGTCACAAGGAGTGTGCGGGTTGGGCGGATTGGCACTTTTTCTGGCGGTCAGGGCTGCTGCTGAGTTCAATTAAACAATTTAAATTTTTGGATTCGGCTTGGGTTGAGAGAATCTTGGGGCTTATTGCATTTTGGTTTTAAAACGTGTGCTGAAATTAAATAAAGGCACAAAACACTGGCATCTCCAGGCATTTATAAGCATTGCAGCGAGAGTGTGATGGGCTCTAGGGTCTCCTGGCCTGAGCCAGATTTTGGGGGTTGGACTGCGGGGTTGGGCTTCGCGATGGCAATCCCCAAACCCCGAGTCCGCAGCAATATATACAAAAATAACTCAATGTTAATCATTTTGATTTGCTCATCACATAAATCTTTCAGACTCAGAATAAAACTCTCCCCCAGGCCAGCGATGAACTCATTAGCAAATGGAATGGTTAGTGTTGTTAATTTTGTCAATTCACGAACCACAGCGCTATTGGAATGCAAATTAATTGCAATAACTATATCAACGAGAATGGCACTCAGTGGAGCACATAGTCTCGACTCGCACGCTCACTCTGAACAAAAATACCATCGTTAACTGAACATACTGCTATTATGGCCCATACACCTGCATTATCGATGCACCCGATTATGTCACACGTATTGCCATTATCTGTAGCCTTATTATGCTATTTAACGACCACTTTAGTGTACATTGAGGCTAAATTGCATCAATGAAGAAGAATATGAAAGAAAAAAAAAATTCAAACTCCATTCCCCATGGCTAGTTGATCATAGATATGAAGTTTTGCATCGATCTGTTAAGCAGTTCTGGAGAAGATTTTTTTATTTAAACATTTTCATTTTCAATCCAATTTGACCACCAGACCACGTGACCGATGATATAATAAACTTACTCACTCACATTGGGACATAGTTCAGATGTATGAACTTTCAGATTGTTCGGATCAGGATTTCGATTCAACCAATTATGGCTGATGACATCGTTATCACTGTATGTACCCAATGGGGGAGTTGACGACATATGCCAAGTTTCAATTTCTTTCATCGAGTGGTTTCGGAGTTGTCCAATATTTTTCCTTTAATCCAATATGGCTGCTATACTATGTGACCGATGACATCAAAGTTATCAATAAAATATTCTCCATGGGGCGTCCCTCCAATGTTTAAAGTTTCGCATTGATCGGACAAGCGGTTGAAAGAGAGAAAAAAATTATTTAAGCAAAGACATCGACGTGGACACACACAGACAGACAGACAGACAGACAGAGAGATTTTGATGCGTTACAATAGTCTCGCAACCCCATTGGGCAAGACTAATAAAATATACATTTAAATCTGCGTGGAGCAGTAGAAACCTTTGAATCTCATTTAACATGCACATTGCACAAGGAATATAAAAACAATCACAAGTTAAATTGATGTGCTGCAGTGCAAAACAGACAGCCTGACCTTTCGGTTTTCATGATCAATCATGACGTTGTGAGGTTTTACATCGCGGTGCATGATACCCATGCTGTGGCAATAATCCAGAGCCTGAAGAACAATTAACAGAAAAACACTGCATGAGAAATGCTCCAAATTTGCATGAGAAACAAATAAAACTCAGATGAAGTCATGTTTTTGGCTGAAAAGTATTGACCCCTTCCATTTTCAACCACTTGTGAAGATAATGAGCACATTGAGGATTTAAAGCCAGCAACATGCCAGAACAACTTGACCAACAATGTATGTGTGATGTTAACCAGTAATGTGGGCGCACGCTGATGTGAACACTGACCATGTTATTGGGGCGAATTTCAAAGCATCGAGACAATACATTTTGCATTATTTCTTTTTACAAAGAGACTAAGGCTCATGGAAGGCCACACACATTGACTTTGGGGACAACTTCCTGGAATTTGCTGAGTGCCAGCGGTGGCATCTAATGGTGGAGCTTCTCCCTCTGCAGTAAATGAGGAATATTAAGGAAGCAATCTCCCTCCCCAACGGATGCCCACCGATGGGGTTTATCCGTGCTCTATCCTCTAAATGCTGGACATCAAGCAAGGAAGCAGTACGTAGCATTCATTAAGTCTTTCGTATGACGCGGCCATGGTTAGAACCGCTGAGCTCCCCGACTCAAAGCGGACGTTCTAACCACAATGCCCCAGAGCCTGTTTAATAATAAAACTGCAGAAAGATAAATGGATTCGCCTTTTTTTGAGTGTTTAACCTCAAGTTCGATAACAGGAGGGTATTCACAGGTGAGTCTCCTAAAACATAGACTTGATCATGAGGCGAACTCAAGGAAACTCATTGGTGATACCCAAGTGCCATAAATGCTAAGTGCTCGGCATTTATTTACATAGACAAATTTTGCTCCAGTGTGTGACCGGTGTCAGATAATTTAAGTGTTCAAGCATATTCATAAATACTTTGAAGTTTAAAGATTTCTAAGGGTGCAACGAGTACAATGTACACTAGTTTGGTTAGCAAGGAGCTTTGTACAATCACAACAAAGCATTTAACAATGCAGAACCTCACTGGGGTATTTGCACAAGCGACCCCTTTCCTACACTAGTGGTGCTATGTATATTGAAGTTGTTCTGCATGCGGACACTGACACGGACACCAACCTCTCCCATCCCTTTGAAAACAGGCAAGACAAATAATTCCTGCTCGTTAAGCGTTTAAGGGAGAAGGGAAATTCAACCACCATGACAAATCGATAAACTATGATAGGACAGTAGAACAAGTGTAAGGAACGTTTATGGAGACAGATACTGAAAATGTTAATGCCAAGCAAGTTTGGCTGACACTACAGGAAATGGCATGAATCGGCCAATTCTCAAATTTGGAGTTAGTCACATTCAAAAGGGCAGTACATCCCTTGTCACTTTTACAACAACCTTCTTACAATAATGTAAGGAAGGCATCAACTCACTGCAACAAGAAACACACCTTTAGAATCTCATACATGTAGAACCTGATGTCGTAGTCCGTTAACGTCTGATAAAGTTGCTGCAAAAGAAGACATGGGTCTGTCTCGGCAGCGATTTCAACATAATGGCAGCATTTCCTCGGCACAATTAATGTGGAAAACATATTTGGTTAAGTCCAAAACCTGCAGGACCTTGAAATCTGTGTTGTTGACGTGTTCAAATACCAAAGCCGGTGTCCTTGACTAAAGAGACAAAAAAAAACAAGGTAGACTGTCAGGAACAAAACCACATCGTGTACAGCATTCAAGACACACTGCGGAGTAAATAAAAGCAGCAAATCCTCTGCTCAAAACAACTGAATAGAGTCTATTGATATAAACAACTGCAATTTAGCTACTGCCTCAAGGTTCCAGAGAAGAAGCGGGGAACTATAAACCTGTAAGTTTAACTTCAGTTCTGGGGAAGATGTTGGAGAAGTTAATTATGGATCAGATGGGGAATCGTTTGGATAAATAAAAAATAATAAACATGCCACTGTGTGTCAGTGCATCAGTCAGTCAGTGTGTGTGTCTCCTCCATAACTCCAAAACCATGAACTCCACCCCCCATGGACATCTCCCGGGCTGTCTCCATGTGCTGTTTTAACGTACCCCATTTCATTCAATCCTGTACTACCTGTCCCCTTCTTCACAAGTCCCACGACCAAACACAAGTCAAGAACCCATCCCCCCATTTCCCCCAAACAAACACAAGTCCAGAAACCCTCCCCTCATGCTTACCTCCTCACAAACCCCTCCCCATCTCCCCCCTCTTCCTCGTTCCCACCCCCCTCCTCCTCGTCCCCCCCTTCCTGGAGTGTATAGCAACATTTAGTGAGACGTTGCTCTCCATGCCACCTCCTTTCCTCAGCACCTCTAAGCTCCCCCACCCCTCCTCCACTCCCTCTCCCACTCACCTCCCCTCAATATTCCCATCAGCGAAGTGACTGATTGTATTTGCTCATATAAACAAATTGAAGGCAGTCAGCATGCATTTACTAAAGAGAGGTCAGAGCTCTATGAAGCAGGTTCTGATTGGGTGGATGAGGGAAGTGTCGTATATCTAGACTTTCAGAAAGCATTTCATAAGGTACCACAAACGATGTGCAAATTAAAATGCAGACATGGATGAACCTACAGATATTTGCTCAACATACAAAAAACAGCAACCTGATAGCCGTATATAATCTGGGAGAGCTCAGTTAGTTTTTCTGCTCAAATACACGAGATATCGAAAAGGATCGCATGGTTATGACTTATGAGCAAGTCGGTGAGCAGGCAGGTACAAAGGAAAAAAGAGGGCAAACAGCACAAGATCGCAAATAAAATTTAAATAAATGCATACCACAGGGTCTTTAACCACATCCAGTAAGCTGATGATGTTTGGTCCACCTCGTAAGTTTTCCAGAATCTTTATTTCACGCTTTATCTTTTTCTTTTTCACTGGCTGTTCAGAACAAGAAAGATAAACTGGTACAAGAAATCGTGCTTTTCTGCAGCATTTTGAAAGAAAAGGCTGAGGGTTGAGCAATCATCTTCACATTGACAAATGATGCAATCAAAAATGTCTTCCATCATCATGAGATATTTTCCCTGGCACCAAAAAGAGCAAAAATGAAAGTCAGACTTGGAGATTGAAAGTGAAGACACACAACATTATATCAAGCATCACACGTTATAGAACAGAGCGATGGAGGACAACCTCACAGAATGCTTCAGGGAGACATCAGGAAATATCATGGCAAACAAGCTAGAACTGGAAGCTGTCAGGGTTCATTGACAATCCAGGTCGTTGAAGCATCGCAACGTAGCTGTGATGGGGAGCAATTTCGACGCTCAATTTGGAAAAACATGACATCTTGATCCTCAAAATAAAAACTCAAATTAACAATGTGGAGCCTCGGTGGGGTGTTTAGTTCGGTGACCCCTTTTACACACCATGGGTGCTATATTAAAAGCTGCCCAACGGGGCCATACAAAGGCCGCCCACCGAGGAATATTAAAGTGGACGTGCGGAGACAGACAGAGACACACAGACAGGCACCCTACCTTGAGGATCTTTACCACGACCTTCTCGTTATTGGTGATGTTTATGGCCTCGAACACTTCACTGTACTTTCCCCGTCCAAGTTTCCGCACAAGTTGATAATCATCCTGATTTCTGCATGCCACAATGTACAATGGACAATATTATCTGGTGCAATGGGATAGTTCAATAAATGCAACTCAGGAAAATAACTTTATTTGCAGTTATAAGAAAACAAAAATCATGCAAACCAAGACACAGAAAGGGATTTCACTGAAGCCACCACATGAGCAGAAAGTTTAAACCATATTTGGATGATCGATGGATTCGCAATCTTACGAGCGTTTTACACAATTTGGCACAAGGAAAATGAAGAAAAAAAATGCTTGGGGTTTGGGGCGAGTAACTGTTTAAACTTGAAGGTGTGCGAACCGCCATGGGAATCTAAATAAAAGCTTACGTTTCTGATGTCAGCCTTCATTGGTGAAAGAGGGGGACGTGATGTACAGAATTTGTTTGCAGTCCAACACACTGCATGAGACTGTCATTATTATTAAAGTTTTGAAGCAATAAGAAAGGTTGATGGACGTGAATGAGAGGTGGATGTCGAGTTTGCTCCTTATTTTGGATAAATCATCATGGCCAGCAGTGCATGATGTTGTGACATCATGGGGTTGTAGTTTTAAAGCTTTGGAGTAACCGATGTCATACATATCGAGTGTGTGTCAACTCATTGTGACAAGTATAAGTAAGAAATCGTTGAGACAGACAGACAGACAGAGAGACAGAGACAGGCAGAGACAGACAGAGAGACAGGCAGAGACAGACAGAGAGACAGGCAGAGACAGACAGAGAGACAGGCAGAGACAGACAGAGAGACAGGCAGAGACAGACAGAGAGACAGGCAGAGACAGACAGAGAGACAGACAGAGAGACAGGCAGAGACAGACAGAGAGACAGGCAGAGACAGACAGAGAGACAGGCAGAGAAAGATAGAGAGACAGGCAGAGAAAGACAGAGAGACAGGCAGACAAAGACAGAGAGACAGGCAGACAGACAGACAGAGAGACAGACAGACAGACAGACAGAGAGACAGAGAGACAGAGAGACAGAGAGACAGAGAGAGAGAGACAGACAGAGAGAGAGAGACAGACAGAGAGAGAGACAGACAGAGAGAGAGACAGACAGAGAGAGAGACAGACAGAGAGAGAGAGACAGACAGAGAGAGAGAGACAGACAGAGAGAGAGACAGACAGAGAGATCCAGGAGTTTTTCCGTAATACTGTTCACATACAAACAAACAAACAAACAAACAAACAGACAGGGGTGAAAACAGTAACCTCCGTCCATTTTCGATGGCGGAGGTTAACAAGGAAAAGAGCAATTCGAGATTGCAGACCATCGCCAGCACTTGTTTTGTGTGGTGTTTGTGTAGTTTTGTGTGGTGTTTGTGTACTGGTGGATTACATAATTTATGAGAGAATTAGAAGAAAGAAAAAAATTAATAAAGAAACAAAGAAATAAAAATAAAAAAGAACAGAGTATCAAAAAAATAAATAAATCTGCCTGCGAGACCACGTGTCCAATCAAGTTTAAATTTAAAACATGTATTCACCATCAGACAAAATCAGAATTGTGAAGTTTCACATCGATTGATTAAGCAGTTCTCAAGAAAACATCTACCAGATAAAACGCAATGTGTGTTTTTGTATTTGTTTGTGTGATGTCTGTCCCACTTCAAAAGGATGATTTAAGAAGGGGTTTAAAGACCAATCTTTTGAATATAAAATCTTTCAGAATATAAAAACTTGAAAAACATTTTCCCTTAAAGAGTAATTACATCTCTTCTTTTGGAAATATAGATGGTGACTTGCCACCGGGCCTCAATGGCAATGTACAGAAGTGTATATAAAAAATCAACAAAAATACAAGGCGCAGGGAGGTGACACTGCACATGATGTGTACCACGCACAGAGTAAAATAAGTGTTTCTTTACAAATGTGCGAAGTCTAATAAATAAAGAAGATACAAGCACACCTAACGCGAGGCCGAGGCTTCAGGCTTTGGCATGTTCACGAAGCTGTACCCTCAAAATGAAAGGCCCCAGAAGATAAAGAAAATATGGTAACATTTGTACATGTAGAGTTATAAAATAACACTTTTTCTTGCTACAAAACATTATAATCTTAAAGTCCCTGAATATTTTGAAGAAAATAATTCCAACCCGTCATTTTTAATGAGCTTTAAACAAGTTATTTAATAATTTTCTTCAATCAAATGTGGCTGCCAAACCAAGTGACCTTTGATATCATGTGTGTGAACCTTTTGTTCCTCATGGAAATGTGGTCATATGTGTAAAGTTTTGCCTCGATCTGTTCAGCCGCTTCAGAGAAGAGGATTTTTGAAGGTTTTAAAAAAAAAACAATATGGCTGCCAAATCATGTGACCAGTGATGTCATGAATTTTTTTTTTCTTCTGTGGACCATTTTATTCTGAGATGATGCTCAAAAATTTTCATGCCGATATGTAGTGTGTGTATGTATGTAGATATATATATATATATATATATATATATATATATATATATATATATATATATATATATATATATATACATATTGTTGCGGATTCGCGCCCGCCGGCGTGCGAGCGGCCACGTAACTCGAATCGCGGCACGTCGCCCACCGGACGGACAATCCCGTCGTGACCCTCTCGGACTAACGCCGGGAACTATTCACGGGTGGGCCTTTCGGCCTCACCACGATCGTGCCAATCGGCCCCCCGCGTGGGATAGGGTTGCTCGCCAAATTCGACCTACCTAAGTACCCACACGGAGGGTAGACCGGGCGATCGCACCTCGCCGCAGGTCGACTTCGGACACGGGCCACTTTAAGCGACCCGTTCCGTACTATCGGGATAACCGAGCGGTGTTATCGTCAACCTCGACGGTTCGATTAATTATCGGGCGTTTTTAGCCCACGACCAACCCTTTACGTGAAGTAAGATGGAGATTCAATTCGAGAAAAGACGAAGCGAAACGGGAGAAACAGTTCAACATAAAGCACATTTATTCCGCGGCAAACGGAAAGCACACATTTACAATTATACACCAAAAGCAAATGTAAAAGTGACACGGCAATTCTGCACAAAAAGCAAATGTAAAAGTGACACGACAATTCTGCACAAAAAGCAAATGTAAAAGAGAAACACAATGCAGATCTACTACCGAGCACACGGCAACACTTATACAGTTTTACTTCACAGACGGCGCCGACAACACATATACTCAAAGCAAAAGAAAAAGGGACCACCCTCAACGATGAGGGGGGCAGACGGGCCTGGGGCCGAGACCGCGTCGAGCCTACCCATCTGGTGATGAGCCGCAAAATGGCGGTGGCGCCCCGACTCCGCGGGCCTCGCTGGCACTGCCTGGAATGGGGTGGGAACGGGGCCCCCTTCTCACACTATCTCAGCGCGGGGGGAAACAGGAGGGGGTTGTTGATGCTCGGGGGAATGAGGATATCTCGCTGGCTTGGGTCCCGCGACGAGCGTCTCCACCGCGACCTCGGTCGCGTTACCGGCCTCCCCTCTCCGCAGCTCCCCGACTCTGACACGAGCGCCCTCTCGACTGCCTTCGCCGCCGCCACAACTCTCCACTCTCCACTCTTCTCAACTCCGTCCAACTGCGTCCAACTGCTTTCCTCTTCTCAGAAACTCTCAACTCTTTCCAACTCAACTACTCCTTGACTGACTCAACTGCCTTTTTGGCGAGCGAACGCGGCCCTTTATAGCCCCCGGGGCTTCGCTCCTTCACCTTCGACCCTTCACCTCTGGCTGGCTCCCCATTGGACAGAGGAAAAGTGGGCGTGAATGATTTTTGATCCGCAAATCTGCATATAGCGATTATACTCCGACGCACCTGGAGGCGGGGCCAAATCGCCCCACGCTCGCTGATAGGACGGAACAGAAGTGGGCATGAATCGTTCTTGATCCGATTTCTTCGGAAAGGTTGGTGTTTTTGCACCCGCTGCTCGGTGCACGCCCTGTACGAGTCCAGGATCGGTGTCCACAAGCGGCGCGGGAATGGCGGTGATGCGATGGTTGCGAGAGCGAGATGTGACGGCAAGGGTTGTGGCTGTGGTTGTGAAGCGGCGTTGCGGTTGGTGGTTGTTGTGTGATGGCTGTTGAGACGTGGTTGGTGGTGGTTGTGGTGGTAGTAATGGCGGCTGGTCCAAAATAAAGACAGTAAAAGAAAAACGGCTATCCTGAAGGGGCGCAGCCCGAATGAATGACATTTATTCCCTCTAAACAACGGGTTTGGGCCTAACTACACATATACTTACAGAGATATCTCACCTACGGGACCTGAATGGTGGTTTGCGAATTTCGTCAACCACAACAATATATATATATATATATATATATATATATATATATATATATATATATATATATATATATATATATATATATATATATATATATACAGATCGACAGATGCAGACAAACGCAGCCGATTACAATATTCCCTCGGTTTTTGTTTTTTTTTCCCCAAAAAGCGTGGGGATAAGAAACAATAGACGAGATATCCCCTTGTGATTGACCTTTCAGTAAATGTTTACATCGCTACGAAGTTCACTTTCACTTGATGATTGGAAATGTGAACTGTACCGGCAAACAACCATCGGTTGACAACCATTGTGCAAGCTTGATGGGCCTAATGGCCTCCTGTGTTGAATTTACTTGAAAGGAACTTGTATCTATATCCCCATGCTTTAAAATAACAAAAAAAACTCGGGGATATTGTAATTGGCTGTCTGTTGTCCATTACACTATCTACCTCTCAACATTGATGCAGATATTCACCAAACTTCGTAGTAATGATCAACACATGGCAAGAAGGTGCGAGAGCAGTATCATTTTTGACCAAACCTCCTGGCACTCTGGGATGGGGTCAAAAGGTCAAATACCAAAAAATGCAATTACATTTACAGGCACTTTTTTATACATATGAAACTTTGCATGTGCAATCAACATTAGGGGACGCATGAAATATGGAACGATTTTTCGGATTTGACCCCCAGTTCAATACTTACTGAGGGTCACAGGTGTCAAAAGAGGAAGAAAAAAAAACCTCAAAATTTGATATCAGGTCTCTCCTGGTGGAGCTTTTCGCCATCTTTCAACTTTGTCTTCGGTGGGAAGCGTGCGGATTTGCGATGGCTCGACATCGACTTCACCCGAGTTCAGTCATCTTCCTCGTTAAAATCCAAGAAGGTAAGGTTTTTTGGGGGGAATGTCAATTTCACATGGAATGACAACACTGAAGTTTTTCAGCCACAAATATATTCCAGCTCCTTGTCATCTCACATGGATCAAATATTTATTTTATTGCTCCTCTCATCATATCTACATGACATGTTGGACAAACCATTTTGATGAACTTTCCTGGAACTGGTACAGATTCTTTGAGGTCCTGTTTGTACACATTCTGGTGATTAAAAATGGAAATTGATCTCCATCTGACAGCTTTGGTTTGAACTTGCATTTCAGAATTTAGATTTCTCGTTCGAAAAAAAGGCACTAGTTGACCACGTGTTCTCTTTTCTTTTTTTTTTCTTTTTTTTGTTATCCAACTTGAAAGTAGATATTGTCGATCACACACAAATTACGTAAATGAAGTTCTTTAAATCTCAATTATCATGCTTAAGATGATCCAACTGTTCTTCTACCTCATCGAGTAGACTTGGCAAAATATTTTTAGATCCTCATGGAGGATCTCTAAGTCTTACTCACATTGTTGTTCTTCATCTTCTTCTTGTGGACTTTTTAGCAGCGTATCGCGTAGCGAACGCTGCTCTAAGAACGCTCGGCGTTGTTCTTCTTCTTCTTCTTCTTGTGAAGACAAAAGGTTTATATTCGGACTCGGCTCTTTTATATACACGATCCGGATCTCCTTAAATACTAAGCACTTGTACACATCCTCGCATTAAGGGTGCCTTTTGAGAGCGTCTATCATGAACTTTTAAATATATTCGGACATTTGCTTTAAAGTTTCGAAAAGTTCACGTTACTATTTAAAGATTATTCCATTTAATGTATTATAAATTCGTAAATACATTATTTATTTAGTAAATACACTATATTTCGTAAATACGTAAATGCACTATGACGGGTCTCGCGATTGGCTTCATCAAGGCACGTGACGAAATATCGGAAGTTGTTTTGTTTTTTGTTGTTTTTTTTTTTAGCAGACAAAACCTTTAGGACGCTGCTCTTGGACACATTTGTCCTTGTTTGTTTCACAGTCTACAGTTTTCATCGAAACTTCCTGAAACTTGGCGTATATATGTAAAAATACCCTGCGCAGACAGTAACCTTCTCTGATTTTGAAAATTCCGCCGAGAAAAAAAGTTATGACGTCAAAATATCTCCGCTAATGGAAATCGCCGAAAAAATTATCTCCGAAACTAGGCAAGCTTTTTGAATTCTGTCTGCGGGAATCGAACAGGGAATTAGCAGAGATGAATCACCACACATATGATACATCACTATGACGTCATCTCAATTATGACGTCATTCCTATTTTTTGACATTTTTTGTTTCACAACTCAGAGTTTTCATCGGATCTTCGTGAAACTTGCCATGTATATGCAGAAAGCCCACGCACAGGCAGTAAGCACCTCCCATTTTGGAAATTCTTCCTAGAAAAAAGTTGACGTCATAATATCGCCGCTAATTCAAATCGCCTATACCATTATCTCCGAAACTAGGCAAACTGTTTGAATTTTGTTTGCGGGAATCAAGCCGGGCATTAGCACAGATAATTTATCGCAAACCTGATACATCACAATGACGTCGTATTCGTTTTTATGACGTCATCATTAAGAGGACGAGGATCTTAGCTCATTTGAGCTTGTTTCAAAGACATCTTGATGATCTTCCAAAGAAAAGTAACAAATATTAAATCACTGCAAGAGCTACCAAAGTGACCAAAGCAATGATGAACTCACTCACCCCCACTCAACAACGTGCGACTCGTAGTCCCAATATTCACGGGGGCGGTGCGTGTTTACATCGGTGTATACACGGGAACGACTCGACACGGGTGCCATCATCGTTGCTGCTCTCCGGCCAATCTTGCCTACAAGAATAGACACGATGGAAAGACAATGATAAGACATTTAATCCTGCGAGCGACTTTCTCTCACAGTACGAAAGAAAATAAAGAAATGTGCTTTTCCATGCCGACATTTTATCCGACCAAAAGGAAAGACATTTGGCCAATAGTGTCTGTACCACATTTAAGCTAAGTGTGTACAAACTAGAAAAATGGATGTGGTAGGACAGGTGTATATATGGTTGATGAATTTAGAAGACAACATAATAAACTAGAAGGGTGGTCCATAGAGTGCATACCTCCAACACGCAATGCCTGATACAGTAGAGCATATTGGGGCAAATAATTTTATGAAATACCATGCCATATAATCGGTTTAGCCCATCTCTCAACGGTGAAGAATAACTTTTTTTGAAAAAAAATTTCATTCTTGCATGCGAATCTGGATTTGGATCGTCACCAAAATCGAATCAATTCGTCCTTGTCACAAACCCAACGTGTCCACCAAGTTTCGTACGAATCTATCCACGTTTTGAGATATCGTGATATATATATATATTGTTACGGTGGTGGAAATTCGCATTACACCATAAAGAGTCCTCAGGTGAGATTTCTCAGTAAGTCCATGTGTAGTTAGCCCAAACCCGTTGTATAGAGGGAATATGTGCGGTTCATCCGGGCTGCGACGCTTTGAGTTAGCCATTTTTTTCTTTCTCTATTGTTATTTTCGACCATTAAGCCGCCAACAACGCAAACAGCCACTACCCTTACCTTCACAACTACATCCCGCAAACATCGCTTCACCACCGTTCCCAAACGACACCATAACCATCAAACCACCACCGAAAACCCTCCACCACCTTCGCCTCTCTCCTTCACAACCAACAACCGCACCACCTGTGAACACTGAACGTCGGGCTGTCTAGGGCCCGTTCGGCGATTGGTGTCAAACGCACCGAGCCGCGAGCGCGAATGGCGGGCCTTTCCGAGGGGAAAATTCGGATCCAAAATGCTTTACGCCCACTCCCCCTCCGACCAATGGGCGAACGCGAGGCGGCTTGGCCCCGCCTTCAAGCGCGTGTATGTGAAGTTCGTTTATGCAGATATGCGGATCGAGGGAGGTTCACGCCCCTTTTTGCCCGACCAATGGCTGAACAGAGGGTGGCGTGGCCCCGCCTCCAATCGCGTTTTGATCCGCATATCGGCTCCTCCTGAGACCTATAAAGAGACGAGCACAACGCGACTCGCGAGCGTGAGTTGGGAGAAGAGCGGGGCAGAGCTGAGTGGAACTGAGAGAGGGCGAGTCGAGCTTGGAGAGAAGTTGCGGAGGAGTTGCAGGGAAGACGGCGGACGGCGACGAGGTCGCGGTGTGGGGGTCGCTCGACTCGTCGCGAGATCCAGGCTGACCAGCCATACCCCTTTCCCTGAGCATCAACGATTTCCCCCCCCCCATTCGTGCTGAGATAGTGCCAAGGGGGGCCCCCGTCCCCCCCACCCTAAACGTGGTGCCAACGAGACCGCTCGCGCGGAGCACGCCGGAGAGGACTCGCCGACCACGCCAGGGCATGGAGTTGGGGCGCAGCGGCGCGAACATTGCGGCTTGCCCGCCATCGCGTCACGAGGACGCGGGTAAGACCTCCCCGGTCTCGTGGACCTGGCCGATCCTCCAGGATCCACATACATTTGGCCTACGGGCCTGTCTGCCTCCTTGCCTGTGAGGGTGGCTTTCTTCCTTTGCTTTTTGCGTAAATGCTTGTGGTGGCGCCGTCTTTCAAGTAGAACTGTGTAAGTGTTGCCGTGTGTACGCGTATAGTCGGTTTTAACTCTGCATTTGCTTTTGTTGCATTTTTGTATGGCTGTATATTCGTGCTTGTCTGTATGTGTGTGAATAAAATGCTTGCTTGTTGAACTGTTCCCACTCTGCTTTGTCTCCTTCCTTTTTATTGACTCTCCATCCTGCATCGCGTAAGAGATTCGTAGTGGGTTTAAAACGCCCGGTAGTTAATCGGAACCGTCAAGGCCGACGATAACTCCGCTCAGTTATCCCTGTAATACGGAACGAACCGCTTAAGCGGTTCGTGTCCGGAGTCTGCCTGTGGCGTGGTACGATCGCCTGGTCGACCACTCGCACAGGTACTTAGGTAGGTCAAATTTGGCGAGCAACCCTATCCTGCGCGGGTGACCAATTGGCACGATTGTGGTGAGGTTAAACCCCCACCCGTGACTGGCTCCGGGCGATAGTTCCGGAGGGTCACGACTGAATTGTCCGTCCGGTGGGCGACGTGTCGCGATTCGAGTTACGTGGCCGATTCACAACAATATATATATAGTGTTTGGCCCCATCTCTCATTGATGAAAAATCATTTCAAAACCGAGGACACTCGGTAGAGCACATCCCTCCGCCAAAAAAGGCCTGATCCACGAGTACATATCGGGCCCAATACATTCTTGAGATATTATGCGATATATCGTTTTTGGCCCTATCTCTTAATGGTGAAGAATCACTTGGTATTAAAAATAAAAATAAATTAAAAAATCTAAATTATTCTTGTATCCAGATCCAGATTTGGATCTTCACCAAAATCTAAATAATTCGTCGTAGTCACACACCCAACCTGTCCACCAAGATTCATCTGAATCCATCCACAACTTTTTGAGATATCGTGCTGTATATTAGTTTCGCACTATCTCTCAATGGTGAAGAAAATCACTTTTAAAAATCATATCCAGATTCAGATCTTCACCAAAATCTAATCAGTTCATCCTCGTCACACACCCAACCTGCCAACAAATTTTCATTCGGATCCGTCCACAACTTTTTGAGATCTCTCTCTATCGAGTGCAGCCTGAGGCTGCTGGTTGCATCATTGGTTGGGACGCGGCTATGCCGCTGATGCAGTGTCCCCCTTACCAGTACACTGGTACTCATTTTGCCGACCTCAGAAGGATGACAGGCTGAGTGAACCTCCTGGTGTATCAATTCAGCGGCCCAACAGGGCTTGAACTCAGGACCCTAGGATCCCAAGCCACCACCAGGCTACTTTTTGAGATATCCTGCACACAGAGAGACAGACAGACAGGCAGAGAGGAGTGAAAACATAACCTCGTTCACCTTCGGTGCGGTCGGAAAAATCTAGTAGCGGGATCCAGATCTGGATCGTCACAAAAATCGAATCAGTTTGTCCTCGTCACACACACCCAACCTGCCCATCAAATTTCATCCGAATCCGTCCACAACTTTTTCAGATATCCTACACACAGATACAGACACACAGACACATATGGATGAAAGCATAACGTCCTCCCACCTTCGGTGGCGGAGGTAATAACTTATTTGTCAAGATAATGAAGACACTGAGAAGCTCTTCCTCGAGAAGATGTGCGTCACACTAGTTATATTTATGCATATGAGCTCTTGCACTGGTGGTGGTCGTATGGCAGCTCAGCTGCCGAGGTGGCTATAATTTCTTGAAGCGCGACTGTGTCACTGATGCAGTGCCCTTCTACCAATACAAACACTGGAACTGGTACTCGTTTCGCCGACCTCGGAAGGATGACAGGCCGAGTCAACCCCCCCCCCCCCCCCGGTGTATCAATTTAGCGGCCGACAGGGCTTGAGCTGAGGACCCGAGGATACCGAGCCGCCACCCTAACCACTGAGTCAACACCAGGCTCAGTTGTTGCTGTTTTGTATACAGCCTGTGGTTGCTGGTTGAATCATTTTCTGGAAGTGCGGCTGTGCTGCTGATGCAGTGCCCCCGTTACCAGTAAGCTGGCACTCATTTCGCCAACCTCAGAAGGATGAGAAGCTGAGTCAACCCCACCCCCCCCCCCCCCGGGGTGTATTAATTCAACGGCCGACGGGGCTTGAACTCAGGACCCTAGGATCCCGAGCCACCACCCTAACCACCGAGTCAATACCAGGCTTGACTCTGAAGGGGCTTGAACTCAGGAACCTAGGATCCCGAGCAACCACCCTAACCACTGAGCCAACACCAGGCTTGGCTCTGACAGGGCTTGAACTCAGGACCCCAGGATCCCGAGCCACCACCCTAACCACCGAGCCAACACCAGGCTTGACTCTGACGGGGCTTGAACTCAGGACCCCAGGATCCCGAGCCACCACCCTAACCACTGAGCCAACACCAGGCTTGGCTCTGACGGGGCTTGAACTCAGGACCCCAGGATCCCGAGCCACCACCCAAACCACTGAGCCAACACCAGGCTTGGCTCTGAAGGGGCTTGAACTCAGGACCCTCGGATCCCGAGCCACCACCCTAACCACTGAGCCAACACCAGGCTTGGCTCTGACGGGGCTTGAACTCAGGACCCTAGGATTCCGAGCCACCACCCTAACCACCGAGCCAACACCAGGCTTGGCTCTGACGGGGCTTGAACTCAGGACCCGAGGATCCCGAGCCACCACCCTAACCACCGAGCCAACACCAGGCTTGGCTCTGACGGGGCTTGAACTCAGGACCCTAGGATCCCGAGCCACCACCCAAACCACTGAGCCAACACCAGGCTTGGCTGTGACGGGGCTTGAACTCAGGACCCTAGGATCCCGAGCCACCACCCAAACCACTGAGCCAACAGCAGGCTTGGCTCTGAAGGGGCTTGAACTCAGGACCCTCGGATCCCGAGCCACCACCCTAACCACCGAGCCAACACCAGGCTTGGCTCTGACGGGGCTTGAACTCAGGACCCTAGGATCCCGAGCCACCACCCAAACCACTGAGCCAACACCAGGCTTGGCTGTGACGGGGCTTGAACTCAGGACCCTAGGATCCCGAGCCACCACCCAAACCACTGAGCCAACAGCAGGCTTGGCTCTGAAGGGGCTTGAACTCAGGACCCTCGGATCCCGAGCCACCACCCTAACCACTGAGCCAACACCAGGCTTGGCTCTGACGGGGCTTGAACTCAGGACCCTAGGATTCCGAGCCACCACCCAAACCACTGAGCCAACACCAGGCTTGGCTCTGACGGGGCTTGAACTCAGGACCCTAGGATCCCGAGCCACCACCCAAACCACTGAGCCAACACCAGGCTTAGCTCTTGCACTCACGCCTCTGCGCAAAGGCAGGCTCAGTGTTTTCCCAAAAACAGCCCGACATCAAAGATGACACGCGGCGGTTTGCCATTGCCCTCTCCCCAGTGGTAGTTTAAGAATTGTTGAGCATTCCAGAAATAAATCGCCAACTCTTCGTGAGGGATCTCCTTCGTTCACCAAAGGACGTCTGCAGGAGGACACCCGGCTCAACATGCACCTGAGGGAAGGGGGACACTTGGTGGGACTCACCGTGCTCCCCGGAAATTAAATTAATTAAATCAAGACAAAAACAACAACCAACAACAATGAAACTGAGCATTTTAACAATGTTGAACACTCTGCGCAGCAGCAACAACAACATTACATCAGAACGCGATACACGTGGTGCTGACGGGACCGGGGGGACTCACACTCACCACGGCCTTGTTCGCCACTCGGTCGTCTCTCAACTCGGTGGTGCTTATAGTCCCGAAAAACGCCAAGGCCTGAGGCCTGATTCGTGACGGTCTGAGGCGCGATGGCCGTTAACCCGAGGGAATCAAAACTGAATTTCTTCCTTTGTTTTCAACGGCGTCTCCATGGTCCCAACGGCGGGGAAACTCCCGCTCATCCCAAACTCGAACGGAGCCACAGCATACGGGACCGAAACCCGCCCGGAACCTTCGCTCGCCGGCTTCACTTCCGGGATACGATTGGTCCGTGAATTCGTTTTTACCAGTGAACGTCACGAACGTTTCGCGAAATTACTTTAGTTTTATGCTCGAGTTACCATGGCAATGAAGGGCGCCATAATAAAAATTTTTAATACTACTTCAAAAATGCAAAAAAAATTTTTTTAAATAAAATACCAACCATCCACAACCGTAAGATGGCCTTATACACCGCTTAATTTTTTCCGTATTCCCAATCACGGTTCATGGAATACTGAGAACGCACAACGCACCGGAATGTAATCGAACGACAAATATATATATATATATATATATATATATATATATATATATACATATACATATACATATACATATACATATACATATACATATACAGGTATATCGCTTTTGGCCTCATCTCTCAATGGTGAAGAATCACTTTTTAAAAAATTATAAAAAGTTTTCTCCTTGACCTTTAATTAATTACCGACAAGATTTCATGCACATATACTACACACGTACGGACATGTGTTACGGATTCGGAGTGCAAATTTTTGCACACAAACAGACAGCAGTCCCCGTAACTCAGTTATCTCGATAAGTATATGTTTATAGTTAGGTCCCATCCCCTATGTCTGAAGGGAATTTCATGTGTGTGCTGCGAAGTTTCTTTTATAGTCAGGGATTTTTTTTTTTTTTACATCGCCAACAAATCTCCTTCGTTCTTCGTTCTTCGTTCTTCGTTCTTCGTTCTTCGTTCTTCGTTCTTCGCTCATCGCCCATCGCTCATCGCACATCGCTCATCGCACATCGCCTCAGCTCCGATTCCACCCCTCGTCCAATCAGGTAGCTCATTACCTCAGGGCGACTCCGCCTGAGCCAGATGGAGTGTTCGGCCCGGCCAATGAGGGGAGGCCACTGGTCGCCTGACAACCCCTCGTCCAATCAGGAGGCGAGTGGGAGGGGGAGAAATCCCTCGGACCTGGCAAGAAGAGTCGAGCGGTTGTCAGGACCAGAGTGCTGCAGTCATCGTGGCCTATTGCTTCTGGTCTGGCGCCGTGGCTTGGTCTGCGAACGTGGTCTGCGGTCCTTCGCGGTGGCTCCTCGTGGCGGTGGTGGCCGAGCAGCCAGGGTCGTGGGCCCGTGGATTTCAGGGACGTGGGCCCGTGGATTTCGGGGATGTGGGTTCGAGTCCCACCGTGGTGGTTGGAGTCCGGTGTGACCGCATGAGGCGGGAAGGTACCCGACCAGGCTCTGGTCCCCCAGCTGAACTATCCTCCTCGGCGAGAGGACCGAATAAAGACCCACAGGGTTCATTTCTTTTGGGTGTGCATGTATGTGTGTGCGTGGTGCCATCCTGTAAGTAGAAACTGTTTAAGTGCCTTGTTCATTGTAAATTGCATTTCTTTATTTGGATAACTCTGCTCTGTGTCTCCCTCCCTATTGTAAATAAATATCTGTTAAATGTTCCAGTTCGTTACCTGTCGTTTCTACCATTGGCCCAGCACGGTGCGTATTGAGAATTAGGAAGGCCGTGTGCCATAAGTTGTCGTTTGGACCGACGGCCTCTGGGAATTCCGCTCGGTTACACCGGACCGAGGTTGCTAGAGCGACCCGGTTCGACAGACTCCGTCGAGGGTGTGACTTCCCCGGTAATTTGACGATGTGGGTACTTAGGTATATTGAAGTTAGGCAATTAACCTGACCCCACGCCATCAAAATATGGGCGACCATGGTCCGCTAAGGGACCCGTGACCTTTCGGACTTATCCGAGAGTCACGACCTAAATTCCGGGGTGTTCGGTGGAGACGACTCCACTGCTTCCCCTGGTGGTCGTTTATCACCGCCAGACCCCGGCCCACAACACATGCACGTACGTACTGACCAGATTCTATGCACATATACTACACACCTTGTACGAATAAGCGGTGTAAGCTTCAATCTGATATCTTGTAAAATTATTGAGGTTTGGCAATAATAAAATCACAAAAATATCCCCTTTGATTATAATGGGAGAGCAATTGTTGCCATGGACACCATTTTCTGTTCCACCTGGGACTTTTCATTATGCGACCAACCAAGATGAGGAGAACCTGAAAAAAGAAGAAAGGGGAAATTAATTAATTCATTATATTTTGTGCCGTCAAAGATTGGTACTGAGGCGGTTTACCAATGGTGGGCCTTTTGATTATGGCTGGTGACCCTCAAATGTTACTGCAGAAAGTCCTCAGACATCAAGTCTAACAGGGTCTAATGGGTCTACAATTCTAAAAGGGTAAAGGGGTCTAAATGGTGTAAAGGTCTTCAGGAGTCTAAGGGGTTTAAAGAGTCTTAAAGGGTCTAAAGGGGTCCAAAAGGTGTAAGGGCTCTAAAGGTCTACATGTCTAAAATGGTATGTTCCAATCGTCTGTAATTAATTGATGCACTCACTGTCTGATTCAAGTTCATAAAGTACATAATTAATAGACATACTCACATGGGTCGACCAAGACTTCACCTCCCCTGCCTCACGTCTTCCTCAACTTGACGCCATGGAAAACAGATCATTGGAATCTCTGGCAATGAAGCCGAGTCTATCGGCCTTATCACTTCGCTATCGCCGACAGGTCGATGGTCTCTCTGTCTTCTGTGTCCTTTCTCATATTGCACCCTCTGCCCTCTCCGTACTTCCCCCGCCCCAGGCTCCAGGTATCTGCACAGGACGCATGCGGTACACCAGCAACCCTGTCATAATGCAGCTGCCAAAATCCAGGATCACTGCTCACCTCCACTCATTTGATCCTCTTTTTGTCCCACCTGTGGAACCAACTTCCACTCTCTTCTTTCTCATTCTTCCCTCCAGATCTTCAAGGCAAATGTTCACCATCATCTCAAATCATCCCCCGTCCAAAACCATGACCTTTTCAACACCCGTTAAACCACGCCACCCCTCCCAAAATTTTGCTTATGTATCCATCTTGTCCACCCCTTGCGTTCCCCCTACCTCTCATTGTTGCCCGCATCCCTTGTTTGTCTGCCGCTGTCTGTTTTCCCCGTCTGCCCTACCGTTTGAATTTCCGCCTTCCTCTGCTATTCCTTTTCTTGTGTTGTGTCCTTATCTGTTCTGTGTTCTCACTCTTCCACAAACCTGGACTATGTATATATAAAATAAAAAAACAGATAAGGGTGAAAACATAACCTCTGTCCTCATTCTGCGATGGATGTAACAAGGAGAAAAATGTGCAGGGGTGGGGGGCGAGTTTCCATTAGGCATGCACATGGCCTCAAAGGGGGCACAAAGAGGAGACCCACCAACCCCCACGTCAGCTTGGAGCTTTTTCAAAGCATCTTCAATGTCCCGTCATGCAATATAGTTTTCTAATAACATGGCTGACTGCGATCTTAAGACTCTGAGTACTTCCATGAGCTTGAGGAAGTGCTGTATTCATGAGTAAACACCATAATTTTAAATCCACGAATTTCAAAATTGTGGAAAATTCTAAACGAAGCCTTTCACGCATGTGCTGTGTGTGCGTTTTCAGGGACTCGGTTCTGCTCACGGGGCACTTCTAACCTCCCGTTGCTAGTGCAAAATCCATCATTCAAATCGTCTTTTCAACATAATTGTCAGCATTTATACGAAAGAGTGGCAATTTCAAGACGGTTAACCAAAACTGATATGTTTCTGAATGCAAATCGGACTCACGGAAATGGAGCAAATATGAGAAATATCCGTGGAAGAGAGGTGTCGAGTTCATACAATTTCCTGTTAATACAATGAGCTAGCGGTAGCTGTGGTTAGAACACACAGGTAGACACACGCACACACACATGTACACACACACACACACACACACACACACACACACACACACACACACACACACACACACAAACGGATGCTTCTTTCACCAACAGATGCAAAAATTGAGTATAATTTTTTTGTGGCCCTAGAACAAAAAAAATGTATGCTTATAATGACGCTCACAACCTAAACAACTCCCACTCCCACCACCGTCCCCCCAGCGCCCTCCTCCCAAACATGATTAACAGTAAATTATCACCATTTTAAACTTACCCTGTGCATCAACAAGCACCAGATATGACCTTCCCAGTAGTGTTAGAACACGACCGTCTCCAGACCTTCGGCCTTTCATGGATCCCTATCATTGGGAGTTTTCGCAGTACGGACTGAAAGATGTCAACACAAGAAAATTGCCAATAGCTGAGAGTATCTATCAAGGATGTGAGAAAGAGCTTTTACAGAAGATCCGGGTTTGAGTGGAGGAAGTAAAGGAACTGCTAGGTAATCTAACAGTAGATAAGGCTCTGGGACCGGATAATATGCACCTGAGAGTAGTGATGGAGGTGGCTGAGCAGGTAAGCAAGATATTAACAGATATTTTCAATAGTTCACTGGAGTCAGGACAGGAACTGGAGGATTGGAGAGTAGCAAATGTAACACCATTATTTAAGAAAGGATCCAGAGAAGAATTGGGAAACTTTCGACCTGTTAGTTTGACTTCAGTTGTGGGGAAGGTGTTGGAGACATTAGTTAGGGACCAGATGAGGAACCATTTAAACAAATATAAACCAATAAGAGGGAGTCAACATGGGTTTACCAAAGATCGTTCCTGTCTAACAAATATTTTAAGAGATCGATGAAGCAGTGTCTGATTGGGTGGTTGAGGGAAAGGCAGTGGACATAGTATATCTAGACTTTAAGAAGGCATTTGATAAGGTACCAGGAGGTTGTTAGCCAAAGTGAGGGCTTGTGGAGTGGCTGGTCAGGTCGCTAATTTGATTGCAAACTGGCTTCGTGGTGGGAAGCAAAGAGTGGATGTGAGTGGGAGGATGTCTTGCTGGGAGGATGTAAATAGCGGGGTACTTCAGGGATCAGTACTCGGACCATTACTATTCATTATCTATATTAATATTTCGGCACGCCCCTTTCTTTGTTCCACCATCAGATTTTTGTTACTGCATGAAATGAAACAAGATTTGGCACATATACTAATGATATTATTGTCTTCCTGAAGAGGCCCCTCAAAATTCGTTTTGATGCATTTTCACAAACTCCAACGGATTCCATTCAAATTCAGTACGATTATGGCTTTTGGTCCAACTTAGGTCATTGGCTATAATTTTTTTCCATAACACTTCCGATATTCGAAAAAATCGATAAATCGATATCCCTTATGGGATTTTCCATTCAAATCCACTCAAGTTTAAGGCCTACGGGGGACGCAAATTTCCACTTTGCCCCGGGCGCTGTTTACCTCCGCTACGCCAAGCTGTTAGGGTTAGGGTTTGGGTTAGTGTTAGGGTTAGCTACCCTAACACTAACCCTAACCCTAATAGCTAACCCCTAACCGCTAACCCCTAACCACTAACAGCTATTCAGGAAATTTGCAAGAAAGCCCGGGCAACACCGGGCTTTATTGCTAGCCCGAGCAACGCCGGGCATTACTACTAGTGTATATATATATATATATATATATATATATATATATATATATATATATATATATATATATATATATATATATATATATATATATATATATATATATATATATATATATTGTTACGGTTGTAGAAATTCACAAAACACCATTCAGGTATCCCAGAGATCAGTTATGTCAATAAGTGAGTGTTCAGATTAGATTTCCCCACCGATGTCTAAGGGAATTATTCGTGTCACCGGGCTGTGATCGTTGAGGTAGTGTTTTTCTTTTGCTATCTTTATTTTGGAACAACCACCTTAACTACAACCGCCCAACCACACCACCATCATGACCACCACAAAACGCCAGCCACGCCACCATTATGACAACCACCACCGCATTTCCACCTCAGCACACGGTTGCCAGAAGCCTGGCATTCGTCGAGGGAGAACAGACGACGCCCCCCCCCCCAACGAATATCAACTCCACCGGCCAACGCAGGAGACGCCCAACCCTGCGAGTGGATTCTCAACACGTGCAGGAGAAAAACAAGAAGCAATAACGAATGCAGCCCAGCGGCGAGGGAACGGCCCCAATTGAGCGCGAAAATGGCTTCTTCTGGAAGTTTCCCTCACGCGCTGGGAAAAGGGAGGGGGCAAGGGGGAGGGGCTATAAAAGATGTGCTGTGGAGAATCGCGCTCTCTCTTTCTCTCTCTGGGTGGTTGTGAGGAAACTTTCTCTCTCTGGATCGCGCTAAAGCTCTCTCTCTCTCTCTCTCTCTCTCTCTCTCTCTCTCTCTCTCTCTCTCTCTCTCTCTCTCTCTCTGGATCGCGCTAAAGCTCTCTCTCTCTCTCTCTGGATCGCGCGCTAAAGCTCTCTCTCTAGATCGCGCTCTCTGGGTGGTTGTGCGGAAGCTCTCTCTCTAGATCGCGCTCTCTGGGTGGTTGTGCGGAAGCTCTCTCTCTCTCGGGCTCTGTCGTGACGAGGTCGGAGGCGCCGAAACGCCAACAGAGGTCTGTCGTGACGAGGTCGGAGGTCTGAGATGCCAGCAGAGGTCGTTGTCGTGACGAGGTCGGAGACGCCAGCAGAGGTCTGTCGTGACGTGGTCGGAGGCGCCGAGATGCCAGCAGAGGTCTGTCGTGACGAGGTCAGAGGCGCCGAGACGCCAGCAGAGGTCGGGAGAAGGAGGACGGGGCCCCAAGGATTCACCACACAGTCACGTTTTCCTTCCTTCTCTTTCTTTTCAGGGTTTTTGTATGAGAGATGTGGTGCCGTGTCCTTAAGTAAACCTGTTTAAGTAATTGTACATAATAAATAGACTGATGGTTGTAGTTCTTCTTGTCATGCTTTTGTTGATTGCATTGCTTTTGTTTGCCTAGAATAATTATCGCATGTGTGTTTGCCTCGCCTAATTGTATACGTGCATGCCTGCATATGTGCTATGATAATAAATGTCCTTGTGTGAATGTTGGCCCGTTCGTTGCATCCTTTCCCTCGATTGAACTGCCATTATTAAGTTCGGAATATAGTTGGTTCTTAATAACTGATAAAAGAATCGGATCCAGCAGGGCTTGGCGATATACACCGCTCGGCAAATCGCAAACAGAGCGAGCTGCTTAGTGGCTCGTTTCCAAGCAGGTCCCGTTGAGGTGTAAATCCCTGGCATTCTGTCTGCACGCATAATTAGGTAAATCGACAATTCGGCATTCGGACCCTGTCGCGCGCGGACAGAATAGTTGCCTGATTTTCGGTGTGATTAAGGATACACCTGTAGTTGGATTTCGGCGTTGATCCGAAAGCTGCGACTAGGTTTGCCCGTTCGGTGGGCGAGAGCGGCCACCATTGGCTAAAAGCGGTCGCCCGTACGCCGAGCGGGTGGGAAGCCACAACAATATATATATATATATATATATATATATATATATATATATATATATGCTTCCCCATTGTCTCGGGTCGCTCACCTGTATTTGATTTTTGTATTTATTTATTTTCTCTTTTTTTTTCATTTATTTCTATTTTAATTTACAGATGCTTTCCAATGGTTGATATATATATATATATATATATATATATATATATATATATATATATATATATATATATATATATATATATGTATGTATCAATGATTTTGAAAGCAGGGTAAAGGGTAAGTTTTCCAAATTTGCAGATAACCCAAAGCTTGGAGGTAAGGTGGATAGCAGAGTGGGTGTTGATCAGAATCAGGAAAGTATTGATACTTTTATAGTGTTGTTGCAAAGATTGACAGATGTAATTTAACCTGAGCACGTGTAAGGTGTTGGGGATGGGAAAGAACAATGAAAATAGAGATTACAGGATGCAAGGAGTAATTTTGGAGCATGTCACACAGGAGAAGGATCTGGGGGTGGTAATAGATACGGGAGCTAAGCAGGCAGCAAAGTGCCAGGCAGCTATAGGGAAAGGAAATTGGGTTTTAGGCTGTATTCAGAGGGGCATCAATTACAAATCAAAAGAGGTGGTGTTAACATTGTACAGGAATTTAGTGAGGGCCACATCTAGAATATTGTGTGCAGTTTTTGTCATCACAACTCAGGAAGGACATAGATGTTAGAGAGAAGGTTCAGCGCAGGGCTACTAGATTGATTCCAGGCCTAGCTCGACTTAGCTATGAGGAGCTGCTGAATGAGACAGGGCTTTATTCACTCGAAAGGAAGTGGTTACGAGGAGATATGATAGAAATGTTTAAGATAATTAAAGGTATCGATAAAATATGTGCAGATGAATTATTTAACAGAGTAGACAGTGATCGGATCAGGGGCCATAGCCTGAGAGTAAAGAAGGGGAGAGTTAAGATGGTGGTAAGGCAGGGGTCTCTGACTGAGAGAGTAGTTAATGCATGGAATGGTCTCCCTGGAGGTAGTGGCAGCAGAAACAGAAGATAAGTTTAAATTAGAATTAGATGAGTACCTGGAAGTTATGAAGATAGAGGGATATAAAAATGTCGGCAGGAGTTTTCGGCCACTTGAGCATTGATGGATGATTGTGTGCACCTGTACATAGTGCTGTTGGTGGGGGTCTCGTTAAGGGGTCTTGTGTGGTTGAGGATGTGTGTTTTTTTTTAACCAGGCCATGTCCCCTCCCCTGAGGAAAAAAAATACAAAGCTACAAAAACATTATAAAAACAAAAATTTTCATTTTCTTCTTTGGATCTTGTGTTGATAAATTAGTGTTGTGTTGATGTCGTGCATGCATGATGGGCTGAATGGCTTCCACTTGTGTCTGATTTCCTTGTAAACTTTTTGGACGAGTTGATCAAGAAGTTCTTCACCTGTTTCGTTGTGCAGAGGAACGCCCCTTTCTCGCAGGTATGTTTCCAAGTATTTTCAGCTTCTCTAAAAGCTTTGTGAGCCGTTTCATGCTTCAATTCTTATCTGGCACATGTGACATACGTTCAGGCTACCCGGATGGACTTCATTACAAGGGGGTTTCTGCGCATGCACACCGAGCAATCTGGGGGCAAATTACGTCATTTCCAAAATTGTGTATTCAAGGTTGAAATGAAGCTGTACAAAAAAATAGGTTATTTTGGTTTTTTTAACCTCAAATTTACATCTCGCGGAAGTACTTGCAGGACATCATTTTGTGTGTAATGAAATTTTGCAAAGATATGGTCCTCTAAATTTGTGTGTGAATTTTGCAAAGATTTGTGTGTGAATTGATTGAACAAACAAAACTCATTCCAGATCTCTCCAATACAAATGGAGAATCTTAGTCCTTATATAGTTGTCAGTAAGACACAGTTTTTTTAATCATTTTCGAGCACTGGTGCCAACTTGTCTGGTCTTGACATCTTCCAGATGAAGCTTATCTTCGGGTCTCCATACAGCCCCAGCTTGATCTGGTTGAATGGTTGTAGCATATATTTCAAATCCAGACATGTTAATCCTCTCCCAGTACAGAAAAACGCACAGAATGCTAGAATGACGTCAAACGCCAACTCTAATGGACATTAAAAACAAGTTTCCATCGTATGTAGGTTAAAAGTCAGGCTGCTTCTCACAAAACTGGGAAGATTTATTATCTTGAAGCGACTAGAGCTTAGGGAATACATCTGGACACCTTCTTAAATCCACATTCCAACTTGTTTGTGTCTTTTATAAAAAAAAATATTTTCGATAGCTTTAAAATGATAGGCAATTCTTCTTATATTCAACTTACTTGCAAAGTTCAACCTGACACAAGCTTTCATAGTCAGGTGATCTTTCCATACAAAGGAAAAATATAATTACGTTAATTCCAAATGGATACATACTTAAAAAGAATCATATCATATTTGAGTACATTTTATTTCAGGTTTAACATGAATTTTAATACCAAGTTTTAACTATCATCAATTTATTTATTTCATCACGTTCAAACCCATTATGATAAAAATGCATCTACACCCACCAATCACACATTTTCAGCCTGGCCTCTGGGTGCTTTTTCCCCTCTTTGTCTTGGTTTATTTCTTAGCTGATCTTCATCAAGAGAGAGTGACGTCCGTAGAGAAATGGACAGGACACACGACTTTGCGGGAAGCTCAATTGTCTTTCTCGCCGAATTGGAGTTATACCCAGTGAAGCATTACTTTTCCCGGAGACATCTCTTACGCGATCTGGTTGTGGATTCCACTTTATCACTTGAATTCTTCACCTTACTTGTGCTCACCAGAAGTGTTCTTTTTCATTTTCACAACCAGGGGTCCCATCTGCCAGCATTAGTTGGTGGACGTCAAACATCCCACGGTATCCTTCATGAAGAGCAGGCGAGCTATCACCAGCACCCTGATGAAATAAATTCCTGCCCTGACTACTGCTCGGAAGGCAATGGCAAACCACCCAACTTAATTCTTGTCAAGGAACTGTTTCGGCAGCTACAACACTCTGTAAAGAGTATGACACATCTCAACACATCTAATCCTAGTGTGCAATGGTCACCCATATACAAGTATGGTATACAGTGCTCATTTACTTATATCCAAGTACGAGTGGGGTATGTTTACACATTGTAAGCAATACCGAACCATGCTTCCCCATTGTCTCGGGTCGCTCACCTGTATTTGATTTTTGTATTTATTTTCTCTTTTTTTTCCATTTATTTATATTTTCATTTACAGATGCTTTCCAATGGTTGAGTGATTTTTTCCCAGTGCATCGGCTTCAATGTCCATTGGCATGCAAAATTTCAGCTTTCTACGTCACCCGGAAGGTGCCGGTCTTTAATATTAGTCAGTGAGTCAGTGTGTCAATCAGTGGTTAGGGAGAGCTATATATTGTTGTGGAAATGGCCCTTAGTGTGTTATTAAATATAGGATTAGCCCAGATCCCCCATTAAATTAATGTTTAGCCAGGTAGTTCGGTAAATGGACGCTACATGTGTGTCGGGAGGTGTAAAAGGCTGTTCATCGTTGTTACATTGGTGGTGGACCGAGAGGTTCTTCTTCCTTCCGCTCTCCGGACAATAGACTGCCCAGCGCGCTGAGAAGGGGAGTGGCCGAGAGAAGGAAGTGAAACTGAAGGGAAGAGTTTGTCGGCTTCGTAAAGGGGCATGCCCCGAAACGAAAAGGTGGTAAAATTGAGAGCACCGAGTTGGGCAGTCGGTTTTTGAGGCGAGCGTGCGCCGAGAAGACGGTGGTGAAACTGAGCGCCGGTGTGGCGCGATTGGCTGAATAGAGCTGGCTGTGTGTGAGTCAGCAGTCGGCTTTGAGGCGAGTGAGGGCCGAAAAGGAGAAGTAAAACTGCAGTGGGCTTCGAGGCGAGCGAGAAAAGGAAAGGCAGTGGTGAATCGGCTGGGAGAGAAAACTGAACCTGAGCGCGCCGAGTCTGCCCTCGGCTGGATGAGAAACGACTGGTGGGGGTCGTGATCTGCTGTGTAGGGGACGGCTGTGTCTGTCTGCGATCTGCTTCGTGAAGGAGGCAGGATAAACGACTAGAGGCTGCCTGCACGTCGAGTTGGTGATCGACTTTCATGAGAAGGTCCTCGACACGTTTGTCGATCCGCCTGCGGAGCCCAACACCTCGATTTCGCCTGGTCTGGTGAACAGGCCAGGCCTGGACTTGTATGCTGAACCTTGTGCGAAACCAGCTGAAACCCACCATCGATCTGACGGTCTTGTGCCGTCGACCTTACGCGGGGTCAGAACGTGCAGAGGCCGCATGCGTGGGCGGTGCGACAAAAGGAGGATGAGCGCCATCTTGCCACGCGGCGTGTTTGACCTTGGGTGCTCGAATCCGTGGACATCGGCTTGTCACGAGCCACATTCGTGCCTTTGACACTTTCCTCTCGTCCATGAAACATCACCAAGTACTCTGTGTCTTGCCTGCATGCTGTCCATGTCTTGTCTACATGTCGTTTAAGGGTTATCTCACAAGAGTTCCCTTCGAAACCCGTAGCTCCCTCGTTAAGAACGGGTTATAGATTAATTATAACATTGTCGTGAATGCTTTGCTTGTGCCGTGTTTCCCCGATGTGTCCCCAATAAAACTGGCTGATTCGTATGAAGTTGCCGATTTGAATTAATTCGTGCCGCGCCGAGGAACGATCTGCTCGATTTGGATATCAAAACCAAAACTAGAACAGGCACTCATAGAGTGCATACCTTCGCCGCCACTACTTTTTTGTTCTTGGTATGAGTGTGGGGAACTGGTTTGATGCTGGTTTCATGCAAATCGAATAAGAATTGACTGAGTTATGCCGAAAACCGCATATTTTTCAAGGGCGTGACCCCCCCCCGACATTTTACCCCAACCGGTGACGTGTAATGACGTCATTGTGTCACAAGATTGGGCATTAAATTCTGAACATTTTGGTGCTGGGTTCATGCAAAGCGGACAAGAATGACCGCGTTATGACAAAAACCGCATATTTTTCAAGGTCGTGACCCCCCTGACCTTTGACCGCTAACCGGTAACAAGAGTATGGGCGTCATTGTGTCATATTGCATATCACAATATGAGGCGTTGAATTCTGAACATTTTGGCGTTAGTTGCATGCAAATTGAATAAAAATTGACCGTGTTATCGTAAAAAGACGATTTTGACCTTTTCGTGACCTTGACCTTTGACCCGAACGATCCCAAAATCTAATCTAATGCTTCCTGGCTAATAACCAATCATCCCACCAAATTTCATGCAATTCGGTTTAATACTTTTTGAGTTATACGAATCACAAGATTACAAATAAATAAATAAATAAATACACGCCGACCAAAACATAACCTTTCGCAGAATGCGAAGGTAATGATTACAGACTGGCAGAATTCGCTCGGTCTCTGACAAAACCAGTCTGTAACCGGGGTCTATTTCCCCAACTGGTAAGGTCCAGGGGTACGTTTCTATCGCGATTCGAGACGCGTGACCCGAGGCCTGTGCCGAACCAGCCGGCGTTATAACCCCAGAGACGGCGGTGGTTAGGGTGGCACCGAATCTGTAATATTTGGCTGTCGAGAGTAGGGTGCGAAAACCCAAACTGGTTACGGACAGTGATTGATGCACTCGTCCGAATCCTGCCACCGCCGAATCCTTAACAATATATTAGGTAATGTATAAGGCTCATTTATACACAACTGAAGGCCCTGTCACAACATGACGTTTTAGCCAGCGTATGGAAACCTATAAAATGTATGTAAAACGCTGGCGTACGCTGAACTATTGATGTTTTTTTTTACACTTTTGGACGTATTCATAACGAGTTGGACGTATGCATAACGTATCAGTAACGTACACAGAACGTTTCGATAAGATATAGATAACTTTTATCAACGAATGCTGAGTGTGTTGTCGGCGTTCACAACCTATGCCCAGCGATAGTCTAACTTATGCATAGCGAGCGGCAGCGTATCGCCGACGATCACGTGGCGTAGCCTATTAAAACGCTGCGGCTCGACGATTCAAATCACAACCGCACTAGACATCAAAGTGTCAAGCCGGTCACACCTTGACGTTTTAGCCAGCGTATGCCGACGTATGAAAAATTTGCCGAATACGCTGGCACACGTCGAATACGTGATCGGTAAGTTTTGTATACGTTAAGAGCATGCTGAAGCATGCTGGCATACGTCGTAGTATGCCGAGTACGTCAACAAATTTTCGACGTATGCCAGCGTATGACACACATGTTCCGCATACGCTGGCCATAAGTTGTAGGCACGTTACGTGATCGTTGACACACATCGACACACGTTACTTGTAAGTTACTCATAAGTCGAAACGCGTCGAGGTAATGTTTAGCGTACCCAAAACTTATTTCTAACCTATTTGAACTCTCGTGAGATAACCCTTAAACAACATGCAAACAAGACATGGACAGCATGCAGACAAGACACAGAGTACTTGGTGATGTTGAGATATAATGATATAATTATAATATTGTTACAGATTTCCGCCGGCGTCGGCGTTCGCACGACCGCTTCAGTCAAATTGCAGTCGCACGCCCACCGAAGGCCAGAATCCAGTCGTAGCTTTCCGGACAACCCCGGAAACCAGCTACGGGTGCCTTTTAATGCACCATAAACTTGTCAATATTCTGTCCACGCGCTACAGGGTTAATCGCCGAATTGTCGATATACCTAACTATTCGCGCGGACAGAAATCCCGAGTTTATACCTCGACGGGAACTTGTATGGAACTAGCCATTGGGCGTGTTCGTCCCATGTGCGTTTTGCTTTTATCAGCTTTAATAACCAGTTAATTCCTCGAACGCACAGTGGTAGTCAATGTAAGGAAAATGACGCAAATGAGCAGATCGACATTTAAACAATGGAGCATTTATTTACAATAAGCACGAAAGCAGTCAATGAATGGGGGGGGGGGGGGATGGGGACATGACACGACCAAAAAGCCTACAGCCGAGGTCTATGCAAGAATGTACACGCAATCATGCACTTAATCACAATTCCTACTTAAAGAGACAAGGCGCCACAGACTTCCATACAAAACCCAAGGAAAAGAAATAGGGCTCGTGAGCCTTTAATGGTACTCAGAGCCGGGATGACCGAAGGACTCCAAGAGACTGGGCTGGTTATCTGGCCGCCCCTTAGTGGCGACTCGACGGTCTTCGGGTCGGCGACCCCTGTGTCTCTGTTCCACCTGGGGCATCGCAAAACACGCCAGTCGCTTGAGCGGCTTGAGCAGCTTGGCAGGCAGCTTTCCTTGGTCGCTTGGCCTTCCCCGCGGCCTGGTCGATCGGGCCTGGCCGACAACGCTTCAGAGGAGTGAACGGGCCTTGCTCTCTTAGTGTTGATGCTCTTTTAGGACCCGTTCACTCCTCAGCGTTGCTCGAAGCTCTCAGGGCCGTCTGCCCGGACCGCGACGCAGCTTGCTCGACCCCAACTCTCCACGCTCAACTGGCCCACGGAACTGAACCACTTGACTTCTCCCGTTGCTTCTCGATCCCGCCCAACTCCAACTCCAACTGCGACGCGACTCCGCCCTTTTTATCAGGTGGGGGTGCCCGCCCTTTGAACCTTCACCCGAGGCTGGCTCCACCTACTTTCACCTCTGCCCTTTCACCCCTGGTGGAAACCCCATTTCTGATTGGCCAGTCCTTTCCAAGGCAGACCTCATCTTGATCCAAATATGCAAATCAGCCATTTCACGGCTGTTTGCACACGGACGTTCTGATTGGCCAGTCCTTTCCGAGGCAGAGCTCATCTTGATCCGAATATGCAAATCAGCTGTTTCACGGATTGTTTGCACACGGACGGTGGAATGTGGCCTCCAATGCGGTGCGGCGTGTCTGTGTCAACGGCATTTTACTGCTGTCGCTGAGGAGGGCGTAATGGTGTCGCGATGTTGATGGCACTGTTGAGAAGATGGCGGTGTTGTGGATTTGATGGCATTGTTGAGATGTTGGCGGTGTTGTGGAGATGATGGCGTTGTTGAGATGTTGTTGAAAATAAAAGACAGAAAATAATAACGGCTACCTCAAAGATTCACAGCCCGGCACACGAACAAGATCCGTTATACATCGGGGGTGGGGGGGGGGGGGATCTAACCTGAAACACATACTTATCGAAATAACTGATCTCTGGGGAACCTGAATGGTGTTCTGTGAATTTCCACAACCATAACAATATATATATATATATATATATATATATATATATATATATATATATATAGTTTTTGGGCCTATCAAATTAGGCCTGTGTTGACCTTTTGATCTTAAAAAAATAATTGCTCGTTGAATTGAATAACCTGACATGTAAATCCTATTCAAATTTCAAGTCAATCGGATGAAAATTGACGATTTTAGAAAGTGTACCTAAGTTGTTGACCCTTGCCCTATGTTTACCTTTTGGCATATGCTGACCTCAAAAATAATTGGCGCTTGTATTCTGTGGGCTGATTTGAAAATCCTGTTCAAATTTCAAGTCAATTGGATGAAAATTGACGATTTCAGAAATTCCAGCCAATGTTGACCTTTAGGCCCATATTGACTTCAAAAATATTAGGTGGTTGAATTCAGTTACCTCATATGCAAATGTTCTTCAAATTTCAAGATAATCAGGTTAAAATTGAGGATTCTAGAAATTTGGCCCATGTTTACCTTTTGGCCAATATCGACCTCAAAAATATTAGGTGGTTGAATTCAGTGACCTCATATGCAAATGTTCTTTAAATTTCAAGCTAATCAGATTAAAATTGAGGATTTTAGAAATTTGGCTCATGTTGACCTTTTGGCCTGTTGACCTTTTGGCCGATATCGACCTCAAAAATATTAGGTGGTTGAATTCAGTGACCTCATATGCAAATGTTCTTCAAATTTCAAGTTAATCGGATTAAAATTGAGGATTTTAGAAATGTGGCTCATGTTGATCTTTTGGCCTATGTTTACCTTTTGGCCTATGTTGACCTCAAAAATAATAATTGGTTGAATTCAGTGACTTGATTTTGCAAATGCCCTTCAAATTTCAAGTCAATCGGATGAAAATTGAAGATTTAACAAATTTGAAAAAAGTTGTTGACTTTTGGCCGATGAAAACCTTTTCACCTTTTGACCTGATGACCTCGAAAATGATGGATGACCTCGAAAAGACATAGGATTCCGTTGGACCACGAACTCC
>NC_140968.1:13231773-13261773 GCF_056783735.1 Eptatretus burgeri
CATGTGCCGAGACGCTCTGTCAAGATAATGATGTCTGTGTCTGTCTGTAATATCACAATCGACATGCCATACATTACGGCCAGTGCTGCCGGAGCAGTTTGTGGATAAGGGTAAAGGTTATGTTGATTATACTGAATGGTTTACCAATGCCTTCCCACCAGTCGTAGCAGCAATTTTGGACAAGCGGACAGGGTGCCGTCAATGCCTCGTTGACTCTTCACAAAGAACACCAAGCATCTTTAACGCCTGCCACCAAACTGTAGCAGATGTGACACTCGGTTTAAGGCCCATCCGAGGAACGTTCCATTCCATCCTGCTCGAGCTCTTGCACATGCCTCAACCGTTTATTTTAAAAAAAAAACACGCTCATTGACACCGAGACACCAGAATGACAGTTTATAGCCTGTCTGAGATTGAGTTTCAGGGAGTGAGTGTGCATCCCTCTCAGGCTATGCTGTCACCCATAAACATCTATAGGTAAAGCTATAAACACAAAGGTGTGTCGGTGTCGGTGTCGGTGTCGGTGTCGGTGTCATGATTTATGGACCAATTTGTGAAGTTTTCTTGTTCTCAAAGTTTTGTTCCGAGGGCTCTTTTGAGGATCGTCACTGAGCCCCGGACAGCTTCCAACTGTAGTTTGTTTGTAGTAATATTCCCAGGGATGGTTTTTAAGATCTCTGGAAGGTTCTTTTTCATCATTCCCGTTGCTCCAATATAATTGACTTGTACAATTTCGCATCTTTTCAGATTCTGGGATCGTTTCGCTTCATTTTTGAGATCCTGGTATTTGGTCGTTTTCATGATTTCTGTGTTGTTTAGGCCAAAATCGCTCAGTCCTGACACCTCAATTAGCAATTCCTTATTTTCCTTTTTTGTACCCCAGTACTATACCTGGTCACAATGCTTTGTTTTCTGTGTTCATGCTCGATGGGATCATTAGGTCATACGTGAGCATTACTTCCTCGTTTTCAGTGACGACTTTCGTTTTATGTTTCCACAAGTTTTCTGGAACTAGGTTATTGAAGTTTTTTTTCAGATGTGCAAAGTGGATCACTTTACATACCTTGTTGTGCCTATGTGTGTACAGCTGCTCTGACATGAGTTTTTTTTTTCCATCCTGATAGGTGATCCTGATCCATGCACTGCCCTCACTCCACCACACCCCCAGGAATACTTCTGACTACGGCTTCCCCTCCACTCCTACCTCTTGTTTATATGTGTGTTGTACCGTCCACCAAACAGTGATGACTCCATTTACATCTCGCTCGCCAAAAACATGGACCAACTTCTATCCACTCATCCAAACTCTCTCTTCCTCATATGTGGCGACTTCAGTTGTCATCATGCCAGTTGGCTGGGTGTGCGTACCTCCCTCACCTGCCATGGCATTTCAACAAAATACCTCTGCGACTCATTGGGACTAACTCAATCTGTCAATTTCCTGACCTTGATCTTAGACAACGGTACTCCATCTCTTCTGGATTTGATTTTGACAAATTTCCCTGCAAACGTCTGCTGTTCTTCCTCGGCTCCAATCGGTTCATCTGACCACATGCTTGTTGAAGTAGACATCTCTCTGGCCAGTCTTCGAGAACCACCTCAGCGTCGACGAGTCTGGCATTTCACTCAGGCAGACTGGCAGGGACTTCAAGCTGCCATCAAACTTCTAGACTGGTCTCTTATTTCTCCTTCCTCCGACATCAACTCGTCCTGGGAATTCCTTCAAAGAAATTTGCTCTCTCTCATGCACAGATTTATCCCATCTCGTCTTCAGTTGTCCTACCCTTCCTCCTGCCCATGGTACACTGAATCTTGTGGCGAGGCAGTTGTCCTGAAACGACTTGCCTTCGCCTCATGGAAGGCAAATCAAATTGAAGACAATCTCAGCTCTTTACACAAAGCTCGCAACAAGTGGGTGTCTATCCTCAGGAGAGCTAGAAAACAACATCTTTCTCATCTCAAGTCTGAACTCTCAAACCTGTCTCCCTTCCCTTCCTCTATAAAACAGATCCTTTCCCCTATAGACCAATCAGCCTTCTCCCAATCATCAGCGAGGTGATGGAATCCATCATCGCTTCTGACCTCAAATCTTTCCTCTTCTCCAATGGCTTCATTTCCAATCATCAATTTGGATTCAGACCAGGTCACTCTACCATGGACAATGGACATGCTGCTTGTGCTTTCACAACAATGGATGGAGGTCCTCAATTCTAGACATGAGACCCGAGCCATCTCCCGAGACATATTGTGAGCTTTCGAGGCAGTCTGGCATCCCACTCTGCTCACCAAACTCTTCTTATGGTATCCGAGGTAATCTCCACTCATGGCTCACGGATTTTTTTCTCTCCTGTCACAGCCAATGCATGGCTCTTGATTGAATTGTCGCATTTCCTCTTCCCATCCAGGCTGGATTTCCTCAAGGCAGAGTTCTAGGCCCCATGTTTTTTTCTGGTTTTAATCAATGATCTCTCCGACTCTGGAAAATCGTCTTTATCTCTTTGTACAGCAGAGGGTAGAGTCATCAGCAATCTCTCATCCCTCTGATTGTCAGGCAGCAGCCTCTTCCCTCTCTGCAGATCTGGATAAAATTACCAGCTGATCAAAAATTGGAGTATGTCTTTCAATCCTGACAAATCTCACTCTCACTATATCTCTCTGAAAGGACCGTCTGGAACTCCCCCCCCCTCCCATCTACTGTCTCGTCAATCCTCTTGAATAAGTCCTTTCATCGAAGCTTTTGTGCCTCAGTATCTGCCATGATATTTCCTGGGAAAGCCACATCTCCAAGCTGGCCTCCAAAGCCAGTCACCGAGTGAGCATCCTCCATCATGCAAAGTCCTTCCTCGGCCCACCTGAGCTCCTGACCACATACAAAACTTTCATCCACAGCCTGATGGAGTACTGCTCTCCCCTCTGGGCTGGTGCTCTTGCCTCACACTTAGCTCGATTTCACGCTGTGGAAACCAAGGCTTTTACGATCATTGGTATCTGCCGCGATGAAGCTGAGCCATTGTGTCTCTCACTCTCTCACCGCAGGGAGGTCGATGGTTTTTCTGTCTTCTACCATCTCCTCTCCAGTCTTGCCCCCCCCTGCTCTGTATGTGCTCTGTCACCCCCCCCCCCCCACCATATTTCTGCAGGGTGCTCAAAGTCCGCCAAAAACCCACTTCTGGTGAAACTACCAAAATCAAGAATTGCTGTTCAACTTCATTCTTTCATTCCTCTCTTTTCCCACCCCTGGAGCAAACTCCCACACTCTTTTCAATCCCACTCTTCCCTCCAGGTCTTCAAAACAGCTGTTCACCACCATCTCTTATCTTCCCCCATCTAAAGCCGCGATCCTTTCTACCCTCATTAATGCAGCCCAAACCCACCTCCTTCAAATTCCCCGTTTTCCTTCCTGAAAGTCCCCGTCGTGTCCAACTTGCTTACCCCGTGTACCCCACCCAACCCCATCCCTCTCCCTTCCACAGATCTCCTAATGTCTCTGTTTCCTACTGTCTTATGTGTCCCTCTCACCCCTCTTGTCTCCAACTCCCTTTGTTATATGTTCTGCGTGTAAGTTATTATATGAGCCTTGATAATGTATACAAAAAAGTGGCTCGTACTTTCTGTTTCTACTTTGCAGAATCTACACCTGTAAAGCCATTGGCATCGTGTCCTTGGTTTTGGGTATTTATAATGATTCGTTCTCCATCTAATGGTTACTAATGTCAGGTCAGGTTTGATCTGTGACCTGCTACAGGTACCATGTAAACCTGTACTAACCTGTTCCATGGTCGGGTTGTCGGCGACTAAACCGTCTCCCCCACCAGGTTTTCTGGTGAGGGGGGTGTTTGGATATGGACACCCAGCAGGATTAAAAACAAAACCTGTCAAAGGGCAGAGGAGCTCCTTGTGAGCCAACGGCCATCCATATCTAGTGCCTAACTGTGTCTGCAGACGTCCTCCTGCAGTTGGGTTACTTCTTATTAGGAGGTTGGTGGCAGGATTTGCACTCCGGCCACCGTAAAACCCTTCATTCCGCAAAACGCAAAAAAATCTGAAAACCCACTCCGTGGGAGTACCTCCTGCACAGCTTCCCTTCGCAGGGCAGCTCACCGGATGACGGGATTGGGGCAAAGCCTTCGGGACCCCCAATCTTTGATAGGAGGGAAACCACGGGGTAACATCCCTGGGTCAGATTGCGGGAGAGTGTGTCGGAGTGGTGCTGAGGTGTCGTCCACCAGACAGCGGTCTCCTTGGGTTCACCTGAGGCGGTCCCTTCGGGTGGGTGCCTGGAATGTCCTATCCCTAAGAGAGGATGATCACCTGTCTCTGTTATCATCTGAGCTCAAGCGTTTGGACATCGGGATTGCAGCTCTCTCTGAGGTTCGGAGACCGGATTGCGGCGAGATAATTGTGGGTGGTTACACCTACTATTGGTCTGGTCGCTCTGATGGTTACCATACCCAAGGAGTTGCTGTAGCTGTGTCCAATAAGCTGACCCCAATGATAATTGAGGTAACACCGGTCAACGAGCGTATTATGAGATTAAGGATTCGTCACTCCTTAGGTGTCATTTCCCTGGTCTCTGTTTATGCTCCGACTGAGGCGAGTGATCTCACCGTGAAGGATGCATTCTACGCCACACTCGAGTCTGTGGTTGATCAGTGCCCCAGACGAGATACACTTCTAGTCTTGGGGGATTTCAATGCATCGACTGGAACTGATAGGGATGGTTATGAGGTGTGTGTTGGTCCCCATGGGTCAGGAACTATGAACCAGAATAGCACTAAGTTCCTTGACTTTGCAAGAAGTCATGGACTTAGGGTGGCTGGTTCATGGTTTCAGCGCCCACAAGCTCATCGCTGGACTTGGTATTCCAACGCTGGTGGTGTGGCAAAGGAGATTGACCATGTCCTCATTGACGGTCGTTGGAGGATGATCCAGAACTGCAGGGTCTACCGGAGTGCTCAGTTCCTCAATACTGACCACAGGCTTGTTGTAGCAACTCTAAAGCTGCACCTTAAATCCTGGAGAATGGTACCATCCCAGCCGAGGCTGGATGTTGCCAAGCTCAGGGATGAGAGAGTAGCTGATGAGTTTGCGAACAGGCTGAGTGGACACTTGGGGGGTCTGGGTGCTTTGGGGGGTCCTGAAGAGTTGTGGAGCGCCTTCAAGACCACCGTCCTTGATGTTGCCGGTGGATGTCTTGGAACTCACCGCAGGGCAAAGAAGAATTTTGTCTCTCAAGGGACACTGGATACCATTGACCAGAGTCGCAGGGCCAGGCTGAATGGCAGAGCTGAGCTGTTCAGGGAGCTGAGGCGTAAAACTGTACGTGCACTGAGGGTGGACAAGGAGGCCTATGTGCGAGGAATCTGTGAGGGAATCTGTGATTCTCGTCCCGCTTACAGGGGAATTCGCGCATTACGTTCATCCAAGCCCATCCCTCGGAGCACTGCAGTTCGAGCAGAGAGTGGTAGGCTCTTGACAGGAGTCTGAAGTGAAGGCCCGCTGGGCCGGTTACTTTGAGCGGTTGTACCAGGCTGATCCCCCAGCTGTCGAGTTGGACGTCAAGGGTGTTACAATCCCTGTTGCTGACCCTCGAATCAACTCTGGTCCACCTTCGCTTGTGGAAACACGGGCTGCGGTGAACCAGTTGAAACGGGGCAAAGCTCCAGGGATCTGTGGCATCCATGCCGAACTTCTCAAGGCTGGTGGAAATGCTGCACTCGTGTCGTTGCATGCAGTTTTGTGCTCTGCCTGGAACACAGGCATCATCCCAAATGACTGGAAGAGGGGCCTTGTTGGCCCTCTTTGGAAAGGGAAGGGTGATCGCCAAGACTGCAACAACTACCGAGGGGTGACGCTGCTCTCAGTGCCGGGCAAGGTCTTTGCTCGGATAATTCTTGATAGGGTTCGCCACCATCTGCTTGAGCACCAGCGTCCAGAGCAGTCAGGCTTTACACCAAAGAGGTCAATGATTGACCGTATCCTTGCCCTTCGTGTCCTCACCGAACACAGACGAGAGTTTCGGCAGGGGCTGCTTGCAGCCTATGTTGATCTCTGTAAAGCGTTCGATTCAGTGAATCGGGATGTCCTCTGGAGGATTCTTGGTCTTCATGGGGTGCCACCAAAACTGATCGATCTGATGTCTGAACTCTACTCTGGTACTGAGAGTGCTGTGAAGTGTGGTGGTACCACCTCTGACTTATTTCCAGTTGTTACTGGAGTTCGTCAGGGATGTGTACTTGTACCCACACTTTTCAGCACTTGTATGGACTGGATTTTAGGGAGGATGTCGGAGAGATCAAGTTGCGGTGCATCGTTTGGGAATGTCAAGATCTCGGACCTTGATTTTGCAGATGATGCAGTCATCTTTGCGGAGACTTTAGACATCCTCTTGGGGGCCCTCGAGGTGCTGAATGAGGAGTCGGAGCCGTTGGGATTACGGGTTTCTTGGGTCAAAACTAAGATCCAGGCTTTCGGTGACATCTTGGATGCTGCTGTCCTGTCTGTGTCTGTTTGTGGTGAGGATGTTGAGGTCGTGGAGAGATTCACTTACCTTGGCAGTGATATTCATGTCTCTGCTGGCTGCGAGTCAGAGGTCAATAGACGTCTGGGTCGGGCCTGGGGAGTCATGGATTCACTGGATCATGGGGTGTGGCGCTGCCGGTACCTGTGCGGGAGGACGAAAGTCCGAGTCTTCAGGTCCTTGGTACTTCCAGTCTTGCTCTATGGGTGCGAGACTTGGACTCTGACCAAGGATCTGAGACGGAGACTTAATTCCTTTGGTACCAGGTGTCTTCGGAGAATCCTTGGCTATTGCTGGTCGGATTTTGTGTCCAACGAGCGGTTGCCGAGAGAGACTCTGATGAGATTTGTTACCTGCATAGTCCGTGAGCGTCAGTTGCGGCTGTATGGACATGTGGCTCGTTTTCCTGACGCTGATCCTGCTCACCAGATTCTCTCAGCGAGGGAGTCTCATGAGTGGAGGAGGCCAGTGGGCCGACCACGTGCCTCATTGATTGCAACAGGTTGACCATCATCTCAAGGAGATGGGGATGGGCCTGGCATCTGCCTGGGGGATGGCCAGACGGAGGCCCCTGGAGTACCGGCGGAAAGTGGACGCAGCGACGCGCTGTTCTGGCACATGCTCCCATACCTGACCTGACCTGTTCTCCATCTCAATTGAGCTGACCTCTACTTAGTCTTTCCAAAGAGGCATCTTTGTCTGTCCCCTATCTGTCCAACTTGTTTTATTGTTTTTTTTTAATGAATATCTTCCTGCTCTTTTATTGTTTTCCCAGTTGTTGGTGTATATCTGTTGATATTTTGTTTTATATTTTTCTTTTGTCTTTTTTTGCAATTGTTGGGGCTGTATTTGTTGCTGTTTCGGTTTCAGATGTGACAGCTTCCATTTGCACCTGTTTTTGTAAATATTTTGACAGGTGGGTTGGGAATACCTTCTCTGATTTGCTCTCTTCTTGCTTGCTAAAAAATTGGATTCAGTAGTCTGTGAACTTTACACATATTCAGCAATCCTAGAGTTGTCATTCTGTGGCATTTGGTTGAACTCCGTCAGGCCACAACCGACCTCCTCATCTCGACAGGTACATTCTCCGGATGCATCGATTTATGTAAAACATTTTGTGGATGTTGAGGAGCTTCCTTGTTTTGATATCTAGTTTATTGATTTCTGATTGTGGCCGGTTTATTATTCTTCAGCTGCACCGGGAATACTGGTATTGCTAGTTAATAATATTGCTATTCTCTAGTTGAGACATGTTTTCCACGCAGGTATTGTTTGGTAATTGTTTTCCGCATTTGTTTGTGACATATTTGATGGCCCTCTTCTACCCCCAAGGTATTTGTAAGATGCTTCATTGTCTTGCTCCTGTATTGTTGTATCTCGGTCGTTTTTTTATGTTGTCCGTGTTTGTTGGTCTACCTTGTACCAATGTGCACTTGGCACACTTATCTCGGCCCAATTCCATTTGGATGTCGTCGGAGCACCGTTTCACGAATTTCAGTTCTGCCAATTCTTCGTCATTTGGTGCAAAGAGTTTTAAATCATTCATGTAAGGTAGATGTGTCACCTTTCTTGTGTCTTTGGACATTCCTTTATTTGATGTCATGGTGTAGCTATGTCCCTGCTATTTGATGAGGTTTCTCAGTGGGTCCAGGGCCATGTGAAAGTGTGTGCATGCGGGTGCGCACCTACCTTGTGTGTTGGGTTTGCTCACACATCCCATGTGTGTTGTGTGTGAGTTACAGAGGTTCCACCAAGGCTGTTGTTTCTGCAGCTCGGAGCTCGTGAAAAGGTGTCTCTGGAGGCCAGGTGAAGTCAACATGCTGGTCTTTTCGCTCAACAATATACATGTTCTAAAGATTCCTCATGAACTGGACAATTTTGATGATGTTTTGATAATCCTTTAGTAACAACCAAGTCATGTATGTATGTATATATATATATATATATATGTATGTATATATATATATGTATATATATATATATATATATATATATATATATATATATATATATATATATATACACTCGTATACGTACCCATGGGAGGTATCATGTACCAATAACCTATGGCAACAGTCAAAAGCCATGTGTAATTGTCGTCTTAATCGTTGTTTTAATTATGCTGAGGCGGAACCTTGCCATTTTGTGACGTGCTCCATAAAAATACAATATCTATTAGATGGTTATACAACCACAATCTGAAGGCACTGATATTCTATGTACGATATTCTTCAATCCTTTCATGACTGATTTCCCCAATCTTGGCAGTGGTGCAGAAAATGAATACCCTGGACCACGTACTCATTTCTATTGGTGGAACATTCTGATATTTCCCAAGTTTGGCAATGGACCAAACTTCCCAGAATACTTGTATCCCACTACTAGCAAAATAGACACAAGGATTTCACTTTTGTTAAACTTGGATGCCTACTAACCCTAACCTGAACCCTAACTTTGTGATTCTGATGTGTCGGTGCTGCCGAAGCAGTTTCTTCGCTAAGGTTATCCTGGGTGGTTTACCGTTGCCTTCCCAGCAGTAGCTTAGGTAAGAATTTTGAATTTGTTCATGGTGCCCGCGATGGCTCGCCTAATATTCACGAAGGACACCGTGGTATCTTTGACATCCACCAATTAATGCTTGCAGACGGGACACCCAGTTTAACGCCCATCCAAGGGATGGCACACAAATTGATGAATCGCCCTGCGTGGGAAACACCGGGATGGCAGTTTAGAGCTTGGTCGGAATTCAAACCCAGGTTAGACACCTTTAGAGGCAAGGTTGTGTACGTCTAGGCTATCCTGCCAGTCATATAATAATCAAATGGAAGACCAAATACTGCATTAGAGTCATCAGAAGGATCCTAGATAGGATTCGGGTTTCAGCCGCTACTCTACAACCTTCAAACCCATCCAGGCACAGAAAACGTTCTGCAAGAATTCACTTCTCCCTAAACAGCTAAAGAGTATAATAGATAAAGGAAAAGCAAAAGTAAGAATTTGAATGAATAAAGTGCAATGTGAAAAATTTGAAAGAAGTGTTATTGAAACAAAGAACAAAGATGTCGGGAAGAACCCGGGTAGATAGAACTTGTGCAACATTCAAAAAAAATTACACGGAAAATAAAATAAAATTAATATCTCAGTTGGTGTTGTTTAACATTTCCTTTTGTTTTTAATCATCAGACAAAGGGAAACCGATCCCACCTTCATCTCAGATTTCCAGGTTTCACTGCATGCCACCTTTGAATCGGGCACATCAGATTTTATTGTTATTTTTATTTTTTTAAGCCTGGTGTTGGCTTAGCGGTTGAGATGGTTGGCTTCAGATCTTGCAGTCCTGAGTTTGAGTCCCTGTCCTGCCATTAAGTAACACCAGGTGGGGTTGACTCAGCTTATCATCCTTGCGAGGTCGTCAAAATGAGTACCAGCTGACTGGAAACAGGGGGCACTGCATCAGCGGCACAGCCGTGCTCCCAGCAATGATGCAACCAGCAGCCACAGGTTACAAACGAAATGATACCCCACTCCTTTTGATCATTATATCTTCTTCTCACATTAACTCTTGATTTATAGCTTTTCTAACTTCTTTATAATCCACTCCAGACTTTCTCATCACCTTTCTCAACCTTCTTTTCACCCAACCCGTTATTTCACATCATACCAAATCTGTAGGTTTTGGAAGTCCCAACCAAGAGAAAAACAACTCGTTTTCATTTTGGCATCTTTATTTATTTTAACAACCAATACGTTTACCTGGTAAGTAACCTTGAACACAAAAAAAATGATTTTCTTGAAACTACTGACCTCTTCTTGCTGCCATTTATGTATTGGGAATATACGAAGGATGAATATTGTAAACCCCTCCCAATCTTCCAGTTGATAAATCGGTTTTTGTATCCCCTTCGTAACTACATACATTTTTTTTTGGGGGGGGGGTTCTCTAACCCCCAATTATACTGTTGCGGTCATGGGTACTGAGACACCAGCTTGTCACTCAGGGGGATTAATCCCCAGTTGTCCGCAGTAGAGCTGGACCTGGAGCCACCGCCCACAATTAACGTTGTGGTATGGTGGCATGTTTTAAAACCATGAACGCCACCCAGTCAACCACGAGTTCCAGTGTCCGCCGTCTAATTATTCCGTTTAACTAGAGGTCACGTGGTTACCTGAGCGAGGAGCACGCCCTCGGCAAAGCACCAATGTTATCTGATTAGATTTTAATTATGGCGGCCGAGTGTTTTAACCGCTGGTGTGTGTCGACGATTTTTGGTCAAATCTGTGGTAATTACCTCCCAGTCTATCTCTATTCGAACAATGCTCGACCAATGGAAGCAAAGGACAAACACGGACAGGTTGGAAATCGACAAATAATTTATTAATAATAAAATAAATAAAAAGAACTTTTTATTTGCTGAAGTAAATAAAGAATTTCAAAGCAAAATCAATCAAATTGCGAGGAAAGAGATAAAGAGCAGAAGCTTAACGAGGGTTGACTTACAGCTAAACACAGACGTGGGTAACCAGCAGATCATTCATTGTGGGGGGCGGGGGGGGAGAAAATCGTCTCACTCACCAGAAAGTCGTCCGTGAAGCAAAAACGTTCTGACATGTGTGCGTGCGTGTCACGTCCGTCACCAGCACCCAACTTTGTCGTACAGCCTCTCGCGGGGCAGCCTTGAACGTCAGTCCACACGCTCGCTTGCCGAAGCTCTGGGCAGGACGAACCGTCTCGCAGTTGGCGCTGGTCAGACACCCACACGCGCGCTTCCTTCTCCTCTTTTGCGTGCCTACACCCGCTTCTTTCTCGCTTCTCTCTCGTACCTCTTTCTTTCACGCTTTTTTATTATCTCGGAACGTATCGCTTTCAATTTCCCCCCACTCTCAAAACTTATCTCCTCACAGAATGTCTCTCTCGCTTCAGAACGTCCCTCTTTCGCCTTTTCCTCACAGAACGCCTTTTTATATCTTCGGGGCATCTCTACGGGGTGCTGTCCGCCCCAAGCTCACCCCACCCCACTGGGGCACGGTTACCATGACGACCCGTGCGCTCTCAAAAAAGGCGGGCTTCAGAGCTCATGAAAGAAATGTGTGTGAACGTGTCTGTCGTAAAGAAAAAAAATCTTCCCATAAGAGAGGGGATCTATCCTTTACCCTTCTCAACGCATCACATTTAAGATCCCACTAGACATGGGGATGGGGCTAATCTGAACATGCATTGAAGGAAATAACCGTCTGAGGACCTGGATGTGTGAATGCCTTCATCAGACCGGATTCTGAAATCCGTAACAATACTTTACACTCTGTGTACAAAACATGAGGAACAAAACAAAAACTGCAACAATATTCTCCCTTATGAGACTGAAATAAACTTTCTCAACCTCGAGCGAAATCAAACTCGCCGATGTACCGATCGAGGACAGCTTGTTCTTGTTCTTTCCTCGTTTTTTAACGTCCATCCGAGGGAGGCACACACATTGACAAATCGCCGTGCTGTGAAACACCAGGATGACAGTTTATAACTCGGCTAGGGATTCAAATCCAGGCTAGACAGCTGAGCGGTGAGTGTGCTTACCTTTCGGGCCTAGGCTATCCTGCCAGCTCCTCTGTTATACTGAACTGAACCAGTCATTGCAGCCCTGAGATAAAAATTGGTTCAAAAGGTCCAAATGTATTTTTTGAACGATTGAAATTGGATTTCATATTTTGTCCAACCTGAATAAATGTGCCATTGTGAGTGGCATCGTTAGGTTTGACAAGTTAAATGCAGGAAATGCGTGGAATTACAAACTTTTTGCAAAGTTAATAAGCCCCATTAGTTAACCCCATCAGCGATGAACCTTGTGTCCTGTGATAAAATCGCGACCGAGAGTCGAACAATTGTCCAAAGCCCTGACATTCGATGTCCCTGTAATGCTATTTATTCATTACACAGCATTGTGCATCTTTTTCACTTCCTATCATGCCGCCTCCTTTAGCGGACAGTTGAACAGCCCAACCGTGGTCACTACTGATGTTTTCCAAAGGCAGCTTCATTCCACCATCGTTCGAGTTCCACATGAGGTACATGGGCCACAACATATGAATCGAACATATTACGGCACTTTCGCTCAGGGAGATAATTGTGAAATTGAGGGTGGCTCGATGTCTGATTGAGGTCTTGTTCTTTAAGGTTCTTCCATCTCTTGGGTTGACTTCAGCTCTGCTATCGTGGGAAATTTATTTTTTTTCTGATATGCCTTCAGCAGAAATCCTTTTTGGCTCAGCTGGAGTAATTTTTACATATTTGCATTATCTATTGCATTGGTGTGTTTATCACTCCCCCGCCCTCGACCCCCTCCTCCCCAGGTAATGGTTGGACCTGGACTAGTCTTAAAAGTGGAGTTCCAAGCAGAAGCTTTGTCTGTTGGTCGAGTCTTGGTTAAGGTTACCAGCTCATCCTCACAGATCAGGTGTGTTGAAATGGATCCATCAGGTGTGACTACCACATCGCTCACTGGTTTCATCGGGGACGATGCGCCTTTTTGGCAAGGATCGGTGCACTATTGATAAGCTTTATTACAATTCTGAATCAAAAAAAATTTCTTTCAGGTAAACCGGTTGCTGCAACACTGAATAAAAGGCAAAGTCATTGTGTTATATATGCCGCTAAATAGAAAATAAGCAATTCTGACATTTAAACAAAAAAGCTGTTCCTGAAAAAGTTACGTGAAGCAGTTACTTGGCAAACAATCATGGACAGGTTGCCACTCCGACACAGAAAGTCAGGAATTTGTAATTTGTTCAAGCAGCCAGTGACAGCTTGCCTACTATTCGCAAAGGACAGTGTCGGATTTTTTTTTTCAATTTATTACGTCCACCAACGGCTGTTGGTGGACAGGACGCCCGGTTTAACGTCCATCTGAGGAACGGCACGCACATTGATGAACCATCGGGATGACAGTTTATAGCTCGGCTGAGATTCGAACCCAGGCTAGATGACTTGAAGGCGAGTGTGCCTACCTCTAGGCTATCCTGCTGACCCTCTGATAAGATACAGTGTTCAAAGTCCATTGTGACTGTTATATCACTGAATAAAAAATAATCTTAAGGTCACATCGGAATTTGGACATATATAATCTGGAGGATAATATTTTACATCAATAAAATTGAGGGAATTATTAGATACTAGCAGAGTACCTTGCCTTATGTATGATCTTGTTCCAAACATGCAACACGTTCTTCTGATGAATACCTTTGTTTGGGTGGTGTATCGGCAACTGACAGCTCTGCATAGGCAAAAACAAACAAACAACCAAACGCATCCCGGCTTACATGCATGAAGCAAAAACGTACCTGCTTATAATTCAAAACACCTCACTGTACTGGAAAACGTGGGGACATGAACACTGTACTGTAAATGGTGGAGACTTGTAATACTGTTCCCTACCTGGACGTGGCGCTACACGATACACATTTGCATGGAGAATTTGCATATCCTCCCTCTTCAAATAATCTTCAAACTTTTTATTTCACTTTTCAACATTATAGTCCTCGGTTTATCTTTTTAGCTCACCTGGAACGTAATTCCGGGGGATGTTATGTGACGGCGCGTCATCTGTCCATTCGCACATGCTTGCAACTTCTTCTCTGAAACTACACATTTGATTTTGATGAAACTTTACCATAATGTTCATAACCGTGTATGTGCCAAAGTTTGTTAATTGCATTAAAAAAAATCGCGGTCTGAGGGGGTCGACGAAGGAGTTTACGGGGGGGGAGGGGGGGTCACTTCCCCCCACAAAGAGTTATTTGCTTCGCAGAAACGATACACACAATTTTGATGGAACTTGACCTCAACCTTCATCACCCGTCATGTACCAAAGATTCTTCACACCATTAAAAAAAATTGGGTTCTACTGGGGGGTAGCCCCTCAAAATATGTATTTTCTTTGTTTTCTGAAACCACACAAACAACTTCGATGAAACTTGAGCACAACCTTTATCACCTGTGATGTACCAAGGTTTGTTCATGGCATAAAAAAAAAATCCATGGGTATGTACTTTCTACTCCATTATATATTTTTGTGGGTCATCCATGCCTACCAGTGGTTGCCTGGTTATCTTATCCAGTCACTACCAGATGAGCACCCAGCAGTATTGCCCCAGTGTTTTTTTTATTTTATTTTGTTGTTATTCAGGCTGTGGATGACATTTTCACATTAATATAATCTTTGGAGAGATGTTTCTCATTAACAGGTCAGATTTTCTTGGAAAACTAACAAATCATCCTTGAATACGATTCTGAGACATTGGAGTGCTTGAAAAACTAAAAGGCACTCAGTCGAGCACATACCTCCACCAGACTGAACAGTTTACATTTTGTATACCACTGATAGGCTGGAACTGAATCTGGACCTGAACCAAAACCTAATCAACTTGTTCTTGTTCCCTCACCAACTCATCCACCATGATTTGTCATAATTTGGGCACAACATTTTGAGACATCGTGCTCTATATCGGTTTTTGGTCCCATCTCTCACTGATGAAGAATCACTTAAAAAATTCTAGTAGCCGGATCTGTATCCAGATCTTCACCAAAATCTTATCAGTTCGTCCTTGCCACACACCCAACCTGTCCACCAAATTTCGTCTGAATCTGTCAATAACTTCTTGAGATATCCTGCTCACAGACAAACAAACGAACAGGAGTGAAAAAATAACCACCGTCCACCTTCGGTGGTGGAGGTAATGAGGTCACATTGTGCCATTTTATATTTAATACAGTCCCAGTAATACTGCGATTTTTGAATTTTTTTTTTGTACACGTGATTGAGGTTCATGGAAGAGCCAGAGTAGAATGGAACGGAACCAATTGGAAAGGGGGAAACACCGACAGCAGAGTAGAAGTGAGAGTGAGATCTAGGGGAGGGGAAGAAGGACACATGGGGGTGAGCAAGCAGTACTCAAGCTGAATGAACCACAGCAAGAACAAGCTCAAATGAGCTAAGATCCTCGTCGTCTTAATGATGACGTCATAAAAACGAATATGACGTCATTGTGATGTATCAGGTTTGCGATAAATTATCTGTGCTAATGCCCGGCTTGATTCCCGCAAACAAAATTTAAACAGCTTGCCTAGTTTCGGAGATAATGGTACAGGCGATTTCCATTAGCGGCGATATTATGACGTCAACTTTTTTTCTTGGAAGAATTTCCAAAATCGGAGATGGTTACTGCCTGCGCGTGGGTTTTCTGCATATACATGGCAAGTTTCAGGAAGTTTTGATGAAAACTGTAGGCTGTGAAACAATAAAGTCCACAAGAAGATGAAGAACAACAACGTGAGTAAGACTTAGAGATCCTCCATGAGGATCTAAAAAGCCAAAAAAAAAAAGGCGGAAGTCAGGATGAAAGAGAAGAGAAACAAAAAGAGGTGAGGTGAGGTGGTGGAGGCAGCATAATACAGAGGGCACAAACATGTCTGGGATGTGATGGTAACAGGCCTCGACTCTCAGCTTTGTCATGGGAGATCTCAATGATTTTAGGATCTCACTTGTCTTTTTACTTTGTCAAAGCGAATTTACATTTTTCCATCTTTACAATCACTGAATTAATTCGTCCTTTAGTACTTAATTTATTTTCATTTACACAGTATTGTGTAATCCCTCGCTCGATGTACCTACTCTCTCGTGCCTATTTGCTCTTGGACATGTTTTCTCACCTGAGAAGGTGAAGTTTCAACCGTCGACTCTGCAATAGGTCTGGATGGTGGCATTAGCATACCACCTGCCCTAACAATGATCTGTTTTGCTGCTCTTGCACATCTTCTTTCTGCTCTGTTCACCCAATCATTTGCTCTAGGTCACATTCCATCGACTTGAAAGATGGCTAATATCACTGCAATACGTAGACATGGCGCAATTACAAATCCTCTGAACTAACCGGCCTATTAGCTTACTTCCAGTTAAAAACAAAGTATTGGAATCCATGATTGCAATTGATATAAAATCTTTCCTTTTCTCCAATGGCCTGATCTCATATCAATTTGGATTCAGACCTGGGTCACTCTAACCTGGACATGCTGCATCTGCTCTTTCTGAGAATGGAGGCTCTGAATCTCAGACATGAGATTAAGGTCGACTCACTGGACATGTATCAAGCACTTCACCCCCACCTTGCTCTCCAAACTCTCTGCTTACGCACTTGACTCAGAGCCAGCAGGTTTCGGTTCGATTATAAACTGTCGGATTGGTGCTTTGCAGGCAGGGTATTGCATCACGGAGTTTGCCATCCATTGGATGGATGTTAATCTGGGTGTCTTGCCTGCTGGAATAGCTGGTGAATGCTAAGGCCATGAAGAGTTGGCGAGTTATCACCAACACCCTGAACAAATTGCAAATTCCTCCCATAACCGCCTGCAGTTCAAAGTAAGGCCTGGCTAGCCTGTTCATGAAAGACTTGGGCCAATCTTTCTCTTGTGGCTGACCCAACCAGGAGGAGGATTAAATGGGGCCATTAACTAATTAGTAGTATTATATATGATTCGGAAGTCGGAAGTTTTCTTCCTGATTACGTGCAGTACTTTGCAAAAGAAAAAAAAACGATGATACAGGGTGTTTCATTAAAAAAAACGCAACCCAATGTTGTTTTTATACTTCTTGAATCTTCCATTGAAACAACATGAAACTTAAAACAAATGCATATTTTGGGGGCAAGCCCATGTAGATCCCCTTAGACCCCGATTATTAGTTTTTTATTTTACTTTTTGTTAATGTCGTGAACAAACATCACATCACAGGTGATTTAAGGTTGTGGTCAAGTTTCATCAGAATTATGGATGTAGTTCTGAGAAGAAAGTATTTTGGGGGGCAACCCCTGTAGACCCCTTTAGGGCCCGATTTTTTTTATTTTTTTTGAATGCCATGAACAAACTTTGGTACATACATGATGATGAAGGTTGTGGTAAACATTCATCAAAATCACACGTGTTTTTTCAGAGACGAAGTTGCAACTATTTGTGGATGAACGGACTGACCTGACCTGACCTGACCTGACCTGATACGCCATGCCATAAGCTTCTCGGAACAACATTCCAGGTGAGCTAATAAAGTAACACACAAAATGACACTAGTGCTTTCAGAAGACAGTTCACAAAACCTGTTCGAAATGGCTGCCCTTCTGCAGCAGGCACAAATGGATCCTCCCAGTGAAGTTGTCGATAACTCTGCTGCATTCCTGAACCGGAATAGCTTTGATGTTGGTGGCAATTGCATTTTGAGGTCGTCAGTGATCTTGGGTCTGCCCTGGTACATTCTATCCTTCAGGTAACTCCAAAGATGGAAGTCAGGTGGGTTGACTTCTGGAGAATCCCTTTCAACATCCGTCCTGCTCGAGATGATTCGATGGCTGAATTTCTGTTGAAGCCACTGCATCGATCTGTTGGAAATATGAGGTGCGGCCCCATCTTGCTGAAACCATTGCACAGCCCTGTCGATGTGGTGCCTCCTCATTGATGCAACCCAGAACTTCTGGATAGCTTTCAAGTACCGTTTAGTTTAGTGGTTACAGGTACCGATTTCCCGTCTTCATCTTGAAACCAGATAGGCCCAATTATGCCAGACTTGCTTAAGGCAACCCATGCAGTACGTTTCTTGCTATGCAATGGCCTTTGAAGAACCTCTTTGGGAGAGCTCGAACCTCAAAACACGTTATTGGAGTTAACATGACCAGTTGAAAGAAAGTGGGCCTCGTCAGAAAAACCACATATCCCTGCGCATTTCTTTTTTTTTCTCAAACCATTCACACCGTCACATTAAGTTTATCATTGTCTGTTAGTTTTTGCTTCACTTGCATGTGATACGGGTACATTTTAGTTCCTGCTTCAGAATTCTTTGTGTACTTGATAAAGATAAGTTCAATTCTTGAGATTGACGGCACAGCGATTTCCCGGGGTACCTCAAAACTTCATGGACCACTTCAATGTGCCTTCTCCTGATCTTGCATTCCTCCGGCGACCTGACTTTGAACAATGAAGATTTTGGACTCTCCCGTGGAATTTAAACCTCTTCATCAATTGAAAAATAGCAGACTTATCTGGGGCTAATCTGGTCTCGAACTTTGTTCTCCACAATTTGGCAAAGTAAGACTCCACAATAAAGATCCTTTGTTCAATTGTCCATGCCATCTACAAAATTAACACTCTGATGTTTGGAGTTTTTCCTCCAAACGATGCTTCACACAAACCTGCAATAAAAAACATTTTCTATTTAAAGAAATTAAAAATTCACGTAACTTTAATCGGGTCATGTTGTCAATGAAGCGCTCTGTATTTCTTGGATCATTATAATCTTGTTCCAAGAACATTTTGAACACATCACATGCATGTTCTTACTCTTTACCATATATTTTGGCAGCAACAGGAACCGTATGTAAGTTTATGGAAAGGCTAAAATGAGGGATGTTGTCTGGCCAGGTTCCTTTTTGCTGTAATGTACAGAAGTGTGGTTTTATAAACTGCATGGGGGTAATGAAAGGTAACAAGAGGGTTTGGGTTTGCAGGGGATGGGAGTGGGGAGAGCACGAGATTTTCCACATATGCCACGTGAGTTGTTGCTGCTGTTGGTTGTTGTTCGTGCTGTGTTCTGCAGTATTGTGGAAGATCGGCTTACGATTCAAGTTTTCCGCAGCTACACACTCCACATCCTGGAAATATTGTTTGGATGGGTGTATTTCCTCGCCTGGGCTGTGGCTGCTTATCCTCAGCTCATCACTAACTATCGCCGGAAAAGGCAAGGTCCCTTAATATTTTTGATTTCTCCTTCTTCTCCTTCTCCTTCTCCTTCTCCTTCTCCTCCTCCTCCTCCTCCTCCTCGCGGTTTCACCAGAGGAGACTATAGGTTTGCCCTCTGACCGTCTGTCCATCCCACCTGTAGTTTTTCAGACTCTTCCCCCTACCCTTTAACACATTCAACTGAAACTTGGTACATGGCTTTATTATGATAAGTTACAGAACAAGTTTGAGTCTCAGGGCGTTTCATCAATTTTTCACGGAGTTATGTCCTTTTTAGACTTGTAAAATATCACATATTATACATGGGTTATTGTTCAGCGGACCTGACTCCACCCCCACTGCTTTGTACACCTATTTGCTGGACAGCTGGTCTGACTCCACCCAATAAAATCATGCGCCACCAATACATGAAGTAGCATAGATCGGCAGGCCTCAGGCCTGGGTGTTAATCTATGGCCCAGTGCAATTGGAATGATCCCAGGTATAGAACCATGATGTATTATACATGCACATAAGCCGTACGCATGTTTTTGCTTCATGGATGTACATCGGCTTATTTTTTTTTAAATATGAAATAGGCAAATCCTAGAAACGAACGAAACACGGTTGGTTAGAAAGGTTCTTCTTCTTCATTTTGGATCCGGTATCGGCTCGAGCGTGCGTTAAAAACTAATTTTTATCCGCATTTTGTTTTCCTCGTTGTCTTTTTATTGGTTTCTCGTCTATGAAAGATATCAGTAAATTTAAATTCCTTTTATTTTGCCGAATAGAGCCAAACACGGTGGATTGTAGGGTTTCTTCTTCTTCTTCTTCATTAGGACTGTCAGGGACATGCATTGCAAAGCAATTCTCGCTTCTTCTTCTTCTTCTTCTTTTTCTCCTTCATATTTATTTTTGTTTTGCATGTGCCTTTTACTGATGGGGTGAAGAGTAGGCTTTCCAAATTTGCAGATGACACAAAGCTTGGAGGTAAGGTGGATAGCAGAGGGGGCGGTGATCAGATTCAGGAAAGTATTGGGCAAAAGATTGGCAGATGTAATTAAACCTGAGCAAGTGTAAGGTATTGGGGATGGGAAACAACAATGAAAATTGAGATTACAGGATGCAAGGGGTAATTTTGGAGCGTGTCAGACAGGAGAAGGATCTGGGGGTGGTAATAGATACAGGAGGTAAGCAGGCAGCACAGTGCCAGGCAGCTATAGGTAAAGCAAATAGCGTTTTAGGCTGTATTCGGAGGGGGATCAATTATAAATCAAAAGAAGTGGTGTTAACATTGTACAGGAATTTAGTGAGGGCCACATCGAGAATATTGTGTGCTGTTCTGGTCACCACAACTCTGGAAGGACATGGATGCCATAGAGAGGGTTCAGCGCAGGGCTACGAGATTGATTCTGGGCCTAGCTAGACTCAGCTATGAGGAGCGGCTGAAGGAGACACGGCTGTATTCACTAGAATGGAGGTGGTTACGAGAAGATATGATAGAGATGTTTAAGATAATGAAAGGTAAAGATAAAATAAGTGCAGATTAATTATTCAACAGAGTAGACAGTAATAGGACCAGGGGCCATAGCCTGAGAGTAAAGAAGAGGAGAGTTAAGATGGTGGTAAGGCAGAGGACTTTTACTGAGAGTAGTTAATGCATGGAACGGTATCCCTGGAAAGGTAGTGGCAGCATAAACAGGAGATAAGTTTAAATTAGAATTAGATAGATACCTGGAAGTTATGGAGATGGAGGGGTATGGGGATGTTGAAAGGACTTTTAGGTAGTTTGAGCATTGATGGGTGATTGTGTGCATGTGTACGAAGTGCTGTTGGTGGGGGTCTCGTCAAGGGGTGTTGTCTGGTTGATGTTTTTTTTTTTTGTTTGTTTTGTTTTTTTACCCAAGAACCATCTTCGCCCATGCCACCTCCCCTGGAAAGGGGGGAAAAAAACGACAAAAAAAAACATTTTGCATTTTCTTGTTTTGATCTGGTGCTGATAAATTGGTGTGGTGTTGATGTGGTGCAGGCACGATGAGCCGAATGGCTCCACCCGCGTCCAATTTCCTTGTGTAATGTTTATGGTCGATGAGGCTGCTGCCGATGACTTGAACTTGTGCTGGCTTGTCTGTGGTATGAATAACAGTGCCGGGTTGCTTCATCTGTAAAATTGGACATTTGACTGGTGATGTAAGGAAACCATTCATGCAAATGAAGAACATCTAACTGCAGTATGCTCTCCTGATCAGTGTACCGATGATTCCAAAATAACATCGGGTAGAAATTACCGCAGGAAGACCAATATGCTGTTTATGGTCATGGAGAAAGTGAGCCAATCACGAGTGGAGGAGATAAACTAGCTGCCAGTTTGGCAAGAAGTTCTTCGTGCAAAACAATGGTTCATTGATTTTCTGATCATTACTTAATGGACACCACAAGGTGAAAACAACAAAGTTAATGATTAGCAGGAACTTGCATTTGGTCCAGTGATCCAACTTGAGTTCAGGGAGAGACGCCATACCCTCTAAACCACTTCGTCTCGTGTTACCTATTCACATCCCACGTAATGCCTGATCAAAAGCTTCGTGAAAGCAAATACATCAAACCTAAGTGCACTCCCCTCATCAGCCCAAGTTGTTACTACCCACAAAAGCACCAATAAATCTGTCTATTAATGCCTCCTCTTCTTATAAGTACTTGCTCACTATCCCTCATGATCATATAATAATTTCCAAGTGGTGCTTTAGTTTTATCCTATGGTTTATTAGTTTCAAGAACCTATCCCAATATCGATGTTAAACTTTGTGGTGTCTAATTACCTCCGTCAGGAAAGGTGGACGTAGGTTGTTTTCACCCTGTGTCTTTGTTTGTTTCTGTCTGTCTGTGAGCAGGATATCTCGAACAGTTATGGATTCGAACAAAACTTGGTGGATAGCTTGGGTGTGTGACGACTGGTGAAGATCCGAATCCAGATCTGGATACAAGAATTATTTAATTTTTACGTGATTCTTCACCATTGAGATGGGGCCAAAAACAATATATGGCACGATATCCACCAAGTTTTGTCATAATCCGTCCATAACCTTTTGAGATGAGTTGGATAGTTGACAAGAACAAGCCGATTCGATATTTGTTAAGGCCTATCGGTGCGAAACAAAACGTAAACTGTTCAGTCTGGCAGATATATGTGCTGTACCGAGTGCCGTTCTCATTTGCTACCGTACCCTTGCTTGCTGGGTACCCTCAAATTTAACCTTTTGAACCCTGGCCGCTATTCAAACCTCCATATACTGGAGCGGCCGGATTTTTCTCCATGGAGCCCAGGGTCCAAAGTGTTATATTAATTGTTCGTGGTGTTTTAATGAGCTCAGGCTTTCTTAACGCTTTATTCACTTCCTCCCTGTTTGCTGTCAGCCCCTCAATCCCCTGAGCTTTCACTCTCGGATTGCTTTCTGTCAATTTCAGGATCACTTCCCACCCTCTGTAAAAGTAGAAACAAAATAATCATCTCAAGTGAAATGTTGATGAAGTTTCAGCATTTCTAACAATTATTTGATCTGACGTTTCTATTACAAAACTAATAATCCTGTTTACATCCTCGTATTGTACGTAGGAACGTACCAAAAATGGACAAATGTTTAAAATTATTTTCTTGATATAATTTTTCATGAATTATTATTATTTTTTATTTTATGGTTGCTGTCATGTGTGGTCCACAGTTGACTGTTTGATATTTGTCGTTATAAACATAATTTGGCTGTATGATAACATAATTCATTATGGCACAAAGCCCAGGGAAAGGCCATGAGAATGAAACTTGATTGATTCTCCTACTGGGCGTTTCCATCGAGCAAACTCGTGGCAGTTCCATCAATACAGTTATTTCCTTCAGTCCTTCCCAGATATCAGTTTTACTCTCTCTCTCTCTCTCTTCTCTTTCTCTTTCTCTTTCTCTTTCTTTACTTTAACAAACACCACAATGTTGGTGCTTACTGCTCTGCAAGTCAAAGATATCTTCGGAGCTGTCATGTTCGCAGTCGCCATTCCTTCCCTATAAGTTTTCCTTCAGTGTAAAACCAAAGTGACAGTTAAAGGGATTTTGAGCTGATAGACATCACAGGTCTTGCGATGATAGGCCTCATCGTACTGATGTTTATACACCACCCAAATAACTATGTGGTATTCTCTCAAGCAGCGCTTTTATTGCGGAGGTCAAGAATGCCCTTGCTATTGTTTCTGACTATTTTCTATTGAAATTGTGAGTTGGACAGGTGACTGTGATGGATTTCTGTGAAGTCAGTGATGCCATGATAAGAGAGTAGAAAGTGTTAAATATTCCACTGTTTCAATGTGGGAATGCTGGATTGTTTTATGAGCAGGAGGGGAAGGGGGGTGGTGGATGGGTAGAGTAAAGATGGGACAGATTTGGAAGGGTGAGGTTGAGGGGAGGTGTTTGAAGGCTTGGGGTGGGGAGGGGACTGATGCCTTCGGGTTGCGGAGCCATGAGGGTGACTACTTGGGTTTTATGGAGGGAGAACAAAGATGGGACAGAGTTGGGAGGAAGAGGAAGAGGGAGAGGTTGAGGCTTTGGGGGGGGGGGCTTTCATTTGGGGCTGGGGGTTGAGTTGTCAGAATTTCAAGTAATAGGTTTACTCACATTAAAAATGTAATTGGTGATGTGTGATGTGTGTCGTGTCACTGTAAGTGGGTGACACAATCACATAATTTGCTAATTTCTCATTAAACGAGCCAAAAACTCACCGTTCCTCAACTGTCCCACTGGAAGTGCACCTCTGAGCTCAAGTACATCTTACCTCTGTTTTAGCCCCAACTCTTGAGGACAATACATGTACATGACTCATGGGTTACAGTAATTCCCGTTACTGGGTGAAACACTGGAACATCTAGTAGTTTCATCATCGTTACTGTGTTGTTTATGGGGGACTCATGAGTCGTGTTTTGATGCCCACAGTGTCATTGGCTTGAGCTTCGATTTCCTGGCTCTCAATGTGATGGGCTTTCTGGCCTACAGCCTGTACAATGTTGGCATGTTCTGGGTCCCTGCAGTGCAGGTCTGTTCATTCCATTGTCTTCATTACTATTGCTCTTCTCTCTTGCTTGTTCTGTTTTAGGCACTGTTCACTGTGGCTCTTTCTGGGTGTGTTTTTGTTCTTTATTCCGCTTTCCCTTTTTTTTCCTCCTCAATAAATGTGGTCTCCATGATGGCTGGATCCTCTGTTGCGGTTATGGGTCTTTATGATTTCCACATTTGCCATTGTGCGAAGCTTTTGACCACAAAGCTTCAGAGCAAATGTCACATTAGATGATTAGTTGTTGGTTAAACCTTTTGGGCTTTTAATGTTGAGACTAACAAGGCCTCTACACACAGTCCAGGGCATTTAAACCAATAAGTTTAAGCTTCATTCATCACTTTCATTTACACTCTGCAGTAATGGACAAATGGCTATTGCCGTGTGTACCAACCTCCTGGGTGTCCACAGAGTTTGACATTAAAAACATCAGGAAAGTGGATGTTGATGCCGAACATAGGATGTTGTCATTGAATGCTTGCGTGCGTTTGTCGCATCTCATTTGCTTTTGTAAAAATGGTCTCCTCTCCTACCAACCTCCACCAACATGTACCGTGTGGCTCGGTGTGTGACTCTGCTTGCTTCCTCGATCGTGGAAAAGTTGGTGACGGTGCTTATTGAAGGGAACTTGAATAAATTGGACTCGAGTCTTTTTCTCTCAAGCAGTGGGAAAGTTTAACATGATCCTTCAGGATAGGTTGGGATACAAAATGTTGGACATGTAAGGGGAGCATTTCTCATGTATGTTCTTGACAGGAGGAATATCACCGACGCTTCCCAGATGCGGCGAAGGGCGTAGACTTGAATGATGTGCTGTTCAGTGTGAATGGCTTTCTGTGTACACTGGTTTCCATCACACAGTGTATAATCTATGAGGTGGGTATGCAGCTGGGATGGGATGGGCATGTGTTGATGAAAGTTCCTATTGGTCAGTAATTGCTCTTTAACATTAAACATTAAAAGTCAAACTTCTTGCTGACTGGTGAGTTCACATACAATGTACGTCGATACAACAAATGCTTTATTTATGATGCCATCCTCTTCTTCGTCTTTAATGGCCGCAATTATTCCCACATCCTTGTGTGGTTGGTCGGAGGAAGTTTTTGGCCCAAGTCTTTTACGAACCAGCTAGCCAGGCCTGATGTTCAACTAAATAGTCAAAGCAGGAATTTGGAATTTGTTCATGGTGCCTGCACTAGCTTGCCTACTCTTCACGAAGGATATCGTGGGATCTTTAACATCCGCTGAATAATGTCGGCGGTAGACAGAATACGCAGTTTCACAGGGACGACACGCACATTGATGAATCGCCCTACATGTGAAAATGTGAAACTACCGGGATGATTGTTTATAGCTCGGTCAAGGTTCAAACGCAGGCTAGACAGCTTAGAGGCGAGTGTGCGTGTTTCTTGGCCATCCTGCCAGTCCAACTTGACTAAAGGCTAATCCTATATATTTCAATATTGCTGTCTATTGTGTAATAATAAATTCATGTTTGTTATTTTTGGCTTCTTATTACGGCTGACCACGAACTCACCTTCTCGTTGGTGAGACAGTAAAGCAGAGGTAATGTTCAATGTTCTAATGTGGCAAAAAGATGTATATTTATCAGAGATAGCAACAGAATTTAATTGAAGATATGCCTGTAATGAGCGAATTTGAGGCCTTGTCAGCCTCTTATCAGGAATGCAGTAACTTGTGCAATATATGGTATACCTAGACACACGTACATTGACCATAGTACTGGTACTGACTGTGTAGTTCTGCATTAACTATTGCATTTGTTCTTCAGCGTGGAATGCAACGTGTGTCAATGAAAACTCGCACAAGCATTGCAGCGACCTTGCTTTGCGCCTTCATCGCTCTCTTTTTAACGATCGACCAGAAGATTTCCTGGTTTGATTACCTTACCAGCTTCTCGCTCATAAAGCTTGGGATCACTCTGGTGAAATACATTCCACAGGTGAGAGGGTTCGGTGAGCTCTTTGTAATCCATTTGAATTCAATATTTTGGGTGGGAGTTTCTTTACGTCCTTGTCATCCACCGTGGTCAACGTTAATAGTGGCTAAACTTGCAACAAGTGTACATTTTAATGTCTTCTTTAGCCCTGTCGGCTGTGAGCTGTATTACACCTACCACCTTCGAGGTGTAGATACAGTTACACAACTTCAGTGCAATTCAGAACATTTATTGACCAAACAAACAGATTTAATATGCTTGCACAGGAGGTACTGGACAAACAAACTCACTCCAGATCACTCAAAAACAAGTGGAGAATCTTAGTCTTTATATAGTTTTCAGTAAGACACAGTTTTTACCATTTTATGGCACTGGTGCCAGTTTGTCTAGTCTTGACATTTTCCAGGTGAAACATATCTTCAGTCTTCTTCGACAGCTCCTGCTTAAATGGTTGGAACATATATTCAAATCCGGACATGTTAATCGCACAGAATGCTAGAATGACGTCAAATGCCGACTCTAATGGCCATTAAAACAAGTTTCCATCCTATGTAGGTTAAAAGGTCAGTCTACTTTTTCGAAACTGGGAAGACATATTATCTTGAAGGACTTAAGCTTCGTGAAAACATCTGGACACCTTCTTAAATCCACATTCCAACTTGTTATGTCTTTTAAAGAAAATTCCTTAAGATTGCTTTAAAATGACAGGCAATTCTTCTTTATATTCAACTTACTGGCAAAGTTCAACCTGTTTACACTTTTAATATACCGATGATCTTTCCGTACAAAGAAGAAATATAATTATATTGATTCCAAAATGGATACATACTTAAAAGAATCATATCATATTTGAGTACATTTCTATTTCAGGTTTAATATTTTATTTTAATATCAAGTTTTAATTATCATCAATTAATATATTTTATCACCCCCAAACCCATCATGATAAAAATGTATCTGCAGAGGTGAGTGCCTAGTACTAGCAATGATCAATGGCCTAGCCCACACCTTACACCTGCTTCATATCCCACTTTACTTCAAAAATTAACATTCTGCAGTTTAATGTGGAGCGTTACACATCTGCAAAGTGAGAAGTGGTCAAAGAGCTCTGCAAAACGCACGACGTTGTGGTCGTCCTCCTTCAGGAAACCCTTGCAACTGATGTGAATTCAATTAATTTGTACAGCTACAATATTGCCAGTAAAACTCTCAATATGCACCATGGCATAGGCACTGTTTGTCAAGATCGACGTAGCCTTCAAACGCACCAACTGTTCCAAAGCTGACTGAAACCGAATGGCTCGTCACCAAAATTGCTCGTATAAACATTGTCAACATATATCACCCACCACCCTCTACTCTGCACATACGAGAACTTCCTATTTATGCTGGTGATTTTAACTGCCGTAAGTCCGAGTGGAGATATGCGACTAATGACTATAATGGCACCCATCTCTCTTTCTGGGCATCTGCCAATGAATTTACTCTTCTATATGACCAAAAATAACCTGCCAGCTTTTATTTTGGGCGATGGAATACGGACACCAATCCTGATCTTTGTTTTTTCACAAAACATTTTGATACTTTACCAACTCGGCGAGTTCTGAACCAGTTTGCGCGTTCTCATCATCGACAATCTCTCAATCTCACTGCCTTGGCTTGTTACACCGAGGCCAACCAAGCTTATTCCAAGATGGAACTTCAGAAAAACAAACTCGAAGTTGGTTAGCTAGTTGTGCAAAAGTATTTTCAATGTACTCTCTGATCCAACGTCAACTGATGTAGACCATTCATACAAACGTTTTAGCTGTGCTCTGAAAAATACTGCGAAGAAGGCCATTCTGCACGGCCACAGGAAGTGCTACATACAGGCTGGGACGAGGATTGCACTTGGCTCCATGATGACTAAGAACGCAGACAATCTTGATTCCTTGGCAGCCTCTGCTGATGCTTTGATGAACCACCTTAACCGGAAATGCCAAGAAAGATGGACAGAGACTTCAGAACATCAATTTCGTACACACTTCTCAGGAAGGTTGGGGAACCGTGAACCGCCTCACCAGTCGAACAGTGACTAACACAGTGCTGGGCTGAAGCAAATAAAATTGCCAAGCAGCTTGCGAACAACAACAACAACAACAACAACAACAACAATTACTGTCTCTGCATGATAAGAAGGCCCAATGTACGCTTTTGCAGTCTTTGTGAGAAATTGCACGAACCATCTGTTGATGGTCATCTGACATCCTTTTACCAATGAAGAAAGAGTCTTGCTATTGGTGAACATAAACTCAACAAAGCACCTGGCCCTGATGGTGTGCACAACAAGTTTTTCTGACACTGTGGCCTTCGATGCTCACTTGGCGATGTGAGTTTTTCTCGTCGTGTATGACAACAAATCACATTCAGAAAACCTGGCAGAGGGCCACTGTTATTGCCATCCTGAAATCGGGTAAGCCGCTGCACAACCCAAAATCATACAGACCTATTTTGCTACTTAGTGCAATAAGTATTGGAAAGGCTTATCCTGAAACAAATATGATGTAGTTGATGAGCAAATGTGCATATGTATGTGTGTGTAATATATATATATATATATATATATATATATATATATATATATATATATATATATATATATATATATATATATATTGTAGCTCGACAGCATCGATTGGTGGTCTGTAGGATGATTGTGGAGGTGAGGTTGAGGAAGAGAGTGAGGGCTGAACCAAGGACCAGATGGTGGAAGCTGAAGGAGGAAGACTGTTGCGTGGAATTTAGGGAGGAGGTGAGACAGGTGTTGGATGGTGGTAAAGATGGGTGGGATGATTAGGCAACTACAGCAGAAGTGGTAAGGGAGATAGCTAGGAAGGTACTTGGTGTGACATCTGGACAGAGGAAGGAAGATAAGCAGACTTGGTAGTGGAACGTGGAAGTACAGGGAAATATAAGGAAGAAGGGGTTGGCGAAAAAGAAGTGGGATAGTCGGAGAGATGAAGAAAGTAGGCAGGAGTACAAGGAGTGGTGGTGAAAGGCAAAGAGAGAGGTGGCAAAGGCTAAGAAAAAGGCATATGATGAGCTGTATGAGAAGTTGGATACAAAAGAAGGGGAAAAGGATTTATACCGATTGGCAAGACAGAGGTTCCGAGCTGGGAAGGATGTGCGGCAGGTTCGGGTGATAAAGGACGTAAATGGGAATGTGCTGACGAGCGAGGAGAGTGTGTTGAGAAGGTGGATGGAGTACTTTGAGGAGCTGATGAATGAATAAAATGAGAGAGAGAATATTGGAAGAGGTGGAGATAGTGAATCTGGAAGTGGGGTGGATCAGTAAGGATGAAGTGAGGACTGCGATGAAGAGGATGAAAAGTGGAAAGGCGGTTGGCCCAGATGACATACCAGTGCAGGCATGGAAGTGCTTAGGAGAGATGGCAGTAGGGTTGTTAACCAGATTGTTTTATTAAAATCTTGGAAAGTGAGAGGATGCCGGAGGAGTGGAGATTAAGTGTACTGGTTCCGATTTTCAAGAACAAGGGTGATGTGCAGAGCTGTGGAAATTACAGAGGGATAAAGTTGTTAAGCCACACCATGAAGTTGTGGGAAAGAGTAGTGAAAGCTTGGTTGAGAAGAGAGGTGACGATTTGTGAGCAGCAATATGGGTTTATGCCAGGAAAGAGCACCA